>NC_058410.1:80062363-80124090 GCF_002201575.2 Neomonachus schauinslandi | reverse complement strand
TGAGCTGAAGGCAGTCGCTTAACCAACTGAGCCACCCAGGCGCCCAAAATGTTCGTATTTCACTTACCAAAATAATTATTAAGACAGACAAATATGAAATGTCACCCACACATTTTCTCTCAAGAAAAAATTTCCTGTCAGAATCCCATGAAACTCTACAATTAGAGAGGATACACCTCTGAGTACAGTGAAATTAAAGATTGCAGCCCTGGGAATGTAAAAGGTGTATTTCTTGAATCTCATTATCACAGCAAAATTTTAAAAATAATTAATAACAACTACTCATTAGTTATTATGTGTCATTTAGGATTCCACAGTTTAACTGCATTCTAATCTGAGGTGTTATCTCATGCCCAGTTAAATAGCTTTTATTCACTTCCCTGGTTTGGATTTTTGCTTCTCCATGTCCTCTTGTGGCCCCAATTTTAAAAAAAAGAAAATGAATGAAAGAAAGAGAAATGAAGTGAAAGAAAGGAAGAAAAGAAAGAAAGAAAGAAAGAAAAGAAAAAAGAGAAAGAAAGGAAGAAAGAAAGACAATTCTTTCAAAATGAAAAAACATTGAGTCTTTTTTAAAAGATAAAGAAATAAAGGAAGTTGGGGGAGGGAAGGAGAGATGGAGGAAGGAAGGTAAGTAGGAAGGAAGGAAGAAAAAAGACATCCAAACTTCCTTCAAAAGTCAGGAAACTTCATTTTTCATGTACGGCCTATGGCTTTTCTCTAGCAGTCATAATGTGGTAATATAATTATTTTAATGACCTGCTGGAAGCAGCTGATTAGAGTTGCCATTTTAATTATTTGTTTCCATAGTCACTTCTTTTAGCTCATTCATGAACACTGATGTCTTTTAACAGCCACTTATTTTCCATTTAAACCTACCAATTTTTACCCAATCTGTTCTTTTTCAGCTTCCAGGTTCTTCAGTTCGACCCTGCTACACACGAAGCATCTGAAAGAGCTCAGGCTGGTGGTGATGGCGTGACTCACCAGCGGAAATCCTCATGTAGTTTACTTTCATGTTCCGTTTCCTCAGATGTCTGAAGGTGAATTTGAAGAGGAAGCATCCTAATCTGGGAGCTGTGTGTTCTGAAAGCTTTTAGAAATCCTGTTTCTACTTCCAGTGTTGTTTCTACTTCCAGTGTTCTTAGCACTGCATTTGTATGTAAGGGAAAGAAAATCTTCCATCTAATATCTCAAAAAGCACCTAAGGGAAGTCCTTCATATAGAAAAGATAGCTTACTTACAGTTCAGTTCTCAACAGAGAAAATAATAATCATCATGATAATAATAAAGATAATAACAATAAAAACTAAGAACATATACTGTTAAACTTCAGAATTAAGAAAAAGTTCTATCTCCAAAATTATCAGAGTGTAAAGAAAATAAGAAAAACGGAAGAAAACATTTGACCAGATAAAGATGCAGCACATTTGCTGCACAAAGATGCATGCAAGAATGGTGGCCTGATGGGGAAAATCTGGAATTTGATGAGGATCCTGAAAATTTTGCATCACACCCTAAATGAGGTTCTAGAAAGTCAGTGACTAATTTGGCTATGGATTTATTAGCCAACCCTTAATATTTGCACTCACTTTTATGAATCCTCCCACAGAAATTGAAGATACACAGACATAAATCTAGTACTAGGCTTTAAGTAACAAGGTTCTGAGATATTTTAAACATTTACTTGGAGGTGTCTTGCATCCAATCCAAGATTTATGAATGACTATTTTTACAAATATGACGTAGTTATTTAGAAAAATCAGTAAGTTGTAGCACTCTTCATAAATAGTAAATGAACTCATCTACCCACTCAGTAATTCAACAAAGAGACTGAGCTCCTCTTTGCTTCTAGAAACTGTGACAGTTGAGGCCAAGCCATGACACTTGCTCTGCTGCCATTCTAAGGAGAACGATAGATCCGTGAGCAAGGAAATTCAGTATGAACGGTACTGTAACAACGGAAAGATGATGTGCTCTAGTAGCACAGAAAATAGACCCCAAAAATCTTTTATTGTGGTGTTGATTTTCAACAGAATATGCATTTTGGTAGCTTCATAGTTTCATTGCAATTTTATTTAATTGATTCGAGAACTATTTATTGAACATCTAGAAATTTAGCAGACAACCTGATAAAGCAGACACATTCTCTACCCTAAGGAAGCTTCCATTCTGGTGGGGATAAACTAGCAATGAACAAGGAAGCAAATAAAATAATTTATGTTGTATTAAGTGCTAAATTTTTTTTTTAAAGATTTTATCCATTTATTTGAGACAGAGAGAATGAGAGACAGTGAGCATGAGAGGGAGGAGGGTCAGAGGGAGAAGCAGACTCCCTGCCGAGCAGGGAGCCCGATGCGGGACTCGATCCCGGACTCCAGGATCATGACCTGAGCCGAAGGCAGTCGCCTTACCAACTGAGCCACCCAGGCGCCCCAAGTGCTAAATATTTTAAAATAAATGAGCAGTGGAACAAAGGCTGCTAAGGAAAGGAGGGTACTCTAGGATGGATAGGGAAAGCTTGGGGGAGGGAGTGGGTATTGAGCTAAGAGCTGGATGATGAGAAGTGACCTCTGCACATATCCTGGCACAGAAAAAAACAGGCAAAGGAAAGAGCAAGAACAAAAACTATGAAGCTGGAGTGAGTTTGACTTGTGTAATAGCGAGGTTTACTGGCTGCTCTGATTGGGATTATTATGAGAAAAATGCTCATCAAAGACCAGACAAGGAGCTTCCAGGGGTGTCCGCTGCTCAGGAGGTAGAAATTGAAGACTTTTTGGTAGGAAGATTGGAGAAGCAGCTCTTTAATGGGAACCCCCAGCTCTTTCATGATTTTCATTATCCTCAATTTGTTTAGTACCTTCTATGCCAAATAAACTACATTTTGAAGGGACCTTTGAAATTCTATTAACACCCTAAGGCAGTTTGTTTGAAGAACAGCAAGAAGGCCAGAGGGCTGAAATGTTTTTGTCAGGCCTCAAGCATCTGGTTTAGGCCATGTGTTCAGATGAAGAAAATATATGCAACTTCAAGAGACAAGCAAGAACTATCATAGAATATGGCAATGGCCTGAGATTGGAATCCCTATTTTTAGGTTCTGAATCTTGGTCAACATTTGCATGAAGAGACAAGGGTCATAAATCACATGAACTCCTGCTGGAGAACCCAGCTCCCAAAACTCGGGCAGCAGGCCCATTTTATGACCTAGTTGGCAAAGATTGCCTGAGGACTGCAATCCATGCAGCTAGTTTTCTTCATGGAAGGGACTCCCAATGTCTTATTAAAACTTAAGTGAGAGGGAGGACGTAAGGGAGAAGGCAGTCTCTGGAAAAATCACAGAAGCCCAGGGGCTGAGTAACCAGTGTCCCATGTCAAGGCAGAGATGAGGAATTCAAGAACAAAACACAACAAAAAGCTATATATCACAATTAATTGCCCTGACCCGTTCTATTTACATCTCAAAGTAAGAGTCATGTAAACGAAATGTTAATGTTTCAATCTAAAGACTAGACCACAAATTTGATAATTGTGTACACTAATAACTCCCTGCAATATGCCATTTAATGTCTTTTGGTAATCTGCCATTCACTGACTAAAAGAAGTATCTGTGTCAGCAGTTCCTTAATTTGACTTAAGTAGCATTTTGTTTACTGCATCGTAGGTTTTGCTTGTACAAATAAATAAATAAATGGAAAATATCAATGTATGCATTTCCTTGGAAAAATAGTTCAGAAGTGCTTCACTAATTTTATTTTTGGTCAAGGGCAATTTATTAACCAATGATCTGAGCCATTTTATAGAAAAATACAACTTTATACAGTTAGGCTATTAAAAACTTTAAAACATTGTTTAGGAATATGAAGTTTCAAACTAATCTTGAAAGAAAAAACACATTTCAGTTAACTATTCGTATTTCATGAATGTAAGGGAAAAAATAAAATTTGTATTTTATGCAAGGTTACTCAGGAACTTTTTTTGGAATGTAAGATAATCAAATTAAATTGAAAACATGAGAGGATATAAAAAAATCCAACACATAGATACTGGACATGGTTCATGTATCTGAAGAGTGTAACCATAAAAGAAGAATCTAACTCCTTTTGAAAAGCAAATAGAAGCAAGGACCAAATCTTTGGATTTATAGAAACAGAGAAAATTATCATAAATAAATGACAAAACCTGAGTTGTCTGGTAGAAAAAGAAATCTATTTGAAATGGGAAAGCCAAAGAAATCTTCACATCATGGATCAGATCTTGTTTTCAGTACCCTAAACAATTCCTGGCACACAATAGACACATGATAAGATATATTTCTACATGTGAATGGAAAGATGATGTACGTTGTAATAAGCATTCAAAGTTTATGACAGAACAGGAGGTTTTAAATGTTGGTACTTCATTTTTTTCAATAGTAATCTTTTAATAAGTTATAACTTACTTGTGTAAAGTTGATGAATATGTCATTAAATCCTCAAACTTCTAGTTGTGGAAAATAATTTTTTCTAAGCCTGGTGTCACATGGCCAAAGTGTAAAGTACACTGAAAATATATAATTAAAAATTTATTAAATAAGTCTGCTACTTTGGGGATTTCTACTTCATAAGATGCCTCTGAAGAGTAGATATTTCAAAGATGGAAACCTAAAATTTCAAATGCTTAATCCAATTGGTTATAGTCATTTACTGTCACACACACACACACACACATACACGAATTGACACTGTCCCTTACTACAATGCTTTGCTCTTGTTCAGGTACTTCCCCCAATGTAACCTTGATGTGTTTATTGTTGAAATGTCCATCCTGGTTAAAAATCTGCTAAAAAGTGTTTTAATACTATTTATAGTTTTCTTTCTTTTTTTTAAGATTTTATTTATTTATTTGAGAAAGAGAGAGAGTGTGAGAGAGAGTGAGAGTGTGTGAGAGAGAGTGAGAGAGGGCATGAGCAGGGGGAGAGGAGAGGATGACTCCCTGCTGAGCAGGGAACCCAATGTGGGACTCGATGCCATATCCCAGACCAGGGAATCATGACCTGAGCCGAGGGCAGTCGCTTAACCAACTGAGCCACCCAGGTGCCCCTATTTACAGTTTTCTTCTGTAGATTATCATTAGGTAATTTTTTTCCCATTTGGAAGATAATTGACTGTTGGTTAAAAAAATGTGCACAAAATATGGGCGCCTGGGTGGCTCAGTTGGTTAAGTGACTGCCTTCGGCTCAGGTCATGATCCTGGAGTCCCGGGATCGAGTCCCACATCAGGCTCCCTGACGAGCAGGGAGTCTGCTTCGTCCTCTGACCCTATCCCCTCTTATGTGTTCTCTCTCTCTCATTCTCTATCTCTCAAATAAATAAATAAAATCTTTAAAGAAAAAAAATGTGCACAAAATTTATGACTACATGACGTTGATTTTACTCCAGTATTTCAAACCCAGTGGCATAAACTTCATAATAACCTTGAATTCAACGTCATTGGAATTTGAAGACCATGATTACAAGAAAATATGATCAGAAATCAATTGACAGTACTCTCTGCTGAACCTCATTATCCACGTTAAAATGCAATGTTTAAGTGGAGAATTTCTACCTATTCACTCTTTTTTCAGTAAGTTGCTTTACTTTTAAGTCATTGTCCTGAAATAATACATAGAAAGCTCTCCAAGGGGATGTTGTAACATTGCTTGCTGCAATCTGGACCTGAAGAAAGAGTAGGATTAAAGTGGAGGCCAAAGTATCACTATAAATAAAGTCTGAGAGAAAATAATAGAAAAGTGCATTTGCATTATTACTCATTAAGTGCAAGATGATATCAGTTATTGTCATAAATCTATGACGTGGATGAAATAGATTCTTAAGTCACGTTATACTGGGAAGAGTTTGATTTTCCTCTCATTAACACAACATTTTAAAAAAAAAACAATGAAGAAAACTGGCTCTGAAAGTGACCTTAGTTATAAGTACTCATGAGTCAAAAAGGAATTTATATTTAAAGAAAATAAATATGGTTTCATTTTTTGGTTGCATATAAAATTATATAAATTCTAAGTGGACATGTTACCACAGTCTGGGACACATGAAATACACATTTTTTTCCTGGTATTTGGAATCACTTTCCAGCTCTCCATAATTTTTTAAAAAGTAAGAGCTTTTTTGCAAACAGTGTCTCCAGCATTTCTTATTCATCTGTCCACTCATTAGTACCTTACAAACAGCAACGAATACTTCCAAGTTAATGAGCAGAACCACATGTCTAAGGTGCATTTCCAATATCAACTCCAAGGAGTTTGAATGGTACTGTAGACATTCTCTATAGTTGAAATTAATCTTCATATCTGCCCTTTGACATATGTCCAAAGCAATTGTTTTTCAAAAAAATTTTTATAATATTGAATTGAGCTTAATGGATGCAATACAGCAAAGGATTTGTATTATGTTTAAGTTAATAGAAAATATGAAAATAAGGTATCTGTAATACATAAAATATGCATGTATAACCTAAAGTAAATATTTATATTATCACTCAAGTGATTCTTCACTGACCACCATTGTGTTTAACTTACTGGCTTGATGGAGAGTCTACATGTGATGAAAAACGTATTTCTTATATTTCTTTCCATTTAAAAGCACTAAAATTATAACTGTGAGAGAGATATTTCCAATCTATCATCAAATATTTATTAAGCATTGATTGTTTGATGATTTGGAGAACGGCATGCTTCAAATTCAAATGAAACAAAATATGGTGCCATTTCCCTTTATAAGAAATTTCTTCCCCATTAACTTCACTGAGAACACAGCTGAGAACCAGAAAATGAACAAAAGAAAACTCCTTCTTTAAAACTGATCATTGAGGACGCCTGGGTGGCTCAGTCGTTAAGCGTCTGCCTTCGGTTCAGGTCATGATCTCAGGGTCCTGGGATCGAGTCCCGTATTGGGCTTCCTGCTTGGCAGGAAGCCTGCTTCTCCCTCTCCTACTCCCCCTACTTGTGTTCCCTCTCTTGCTGTGTCTCTCTGTCAAATAAATAAATAAAATCTTAAAAAAAAAACCCTGATAATTGGATGTCAGTATCTGCACTGAATTTCATATACTATGGTCATGAAAAAACTGAACATCTTTGTCATTAGCCATAACTAGAACATGACATATAGATCCCAGCCCAGTACAGGTTGGAAACAAGTAACTAGATGTTGATGCTTAAAAAAGGATCATTGTTCTAGATGCTGTTTATTCAACAGATATGTATTTTATTTAGGATTTATGCATGAGAAAGAAAAATTTCTGGGGTGATGAAAGTATTATATAACCATATTATACTGATGGTTGCCAATTGTATACATTTACTCAAATGTATCAGATGACATTTACAGTGGTATAGGAATTTTTATGTGATGTAAATTATATGTCAATATAGCTTTTAAAAATACATAAATGGGGAGAGTTGTTAGGTAAGTAGAGGTATTGTTAGATGGATATAGATGCCATGAGACAAGAATAGTAAATTGCAAATGGTAGAATCTAAGTGATGAGTTTAATGGGTGTTCACTATAAATATTTTTTGAATTTATTGTATATTTGAAAAATTGTGTAACTTTTTTTTAGCCAAAAGCAACTATTTTTTTATTATGTTATGTTAATCACCATACATTACATCATTAGTTTTTGATGTAGTGTTCCATGATTCATTGTTTGCGTATAACACCCAGTGCTCCATGCAGAACGTGCCCTCTTTAATACTCATCACCAGGCTAACCCATCCCTTCACCCCTCTCCCCTCTAGAACCCTCAGTTTGTTTTTCAGAGTCCATCGTCTCTCATGGTTTGTCTCCCGCTCCGATATCCCCCCCCTTCATTCTTCCCCTCCTGCTATCTTCTTCTTCTTCTTCTTCTTTTTTTTTTTAACATATAATGTATTATTTGTTTCAGAGGTACAGGTCTGTGATGCAAAAGTCTTACACAATTCACAGCACTCACCATAGCACATACCCTCCCCAATGTCTATCACCCAGTCACCCCATCCCTCCCACCCACCCCCTCCAGCAACCCTCAGTTAGTTTCCTGAGATTAAGAATTCCTCATATCAGTGAGGTCATATGATACATGTCTGTCTCTGATTGACTTATTTCACTCAGCATAATACCCTCCAGTTCCATCCACGTCATTGCAAATGACAAGATTTCATTTCTTTTGATGGCTGCATAATATTCCATTGTATATAGATACTACATCTTCTTTATCCATTCATCTGTCGATGGACATCTTGGCTCTTTCCACAGTTTGGCTATTGTGGACATTGCTGCTATAAACATCGGGGTGCACGTACCCCTTCGGATCACTACATTTGTATCTTTGGGGTAAATACCCAGTAGTGCAATTGCTGGATCGTATGGTAGCTCTATTTTCAACTTTTTGAGGACCCTCCATACTGTTTTCCAGAGTGGCTGCACCAGCCTGCATTCCCACCAACAGTGTAGGAGGGTTCCGCTTTCTCCGCATCCCCGCCAACATCTGTCGTTTCCTGACTTCTTAATTTTAACCATTCTGACTGGTGTGAGGTGGTATCTCATTGAGGTTTTGATTTGGATTTCCCTGATGCCGAGCGATGTTGAGCACTTTTTCATGTGTCTGTTGGCCATTTGGATGTCTTCTTTGGAAAAATGTCTGTTCATGTCTTCTGCCCATTTCTTGATTGGATCCTTTGTTCTTTGGGTGTTGAGTTTGATGAGTTCTTTATAGATTTTGGATACTAGCCCTTTATCTGATATGTCATTTGCAAATATCTTCTCCCATTCTGTCGGTTGTCTTTTGGTTTTGTTGACTGTTTCTTTTGCTGTGCAAAAGCTTTTTATCTTGATGAAGTCCCAATAGTTCATTTTTGCCCTTGCTTCCCTTGCCTTTGGCGATGTTTCTAGGAAGAAGTTGCTGCGGCTGAGGTCAAAGAGGTTGCTGCCTGTGTTCTCCTTTAGGATTTTGATGGACTCCTGTCTCACATCGAAGTCTTTCATCCATTTTGAGTCTATTTTTGTGTGTGGTGTAAGGAAATAGTCCAATTTTATTCTTCTGCATGTGGCTGTCCAATTTTCCCAACACCATTTGTTGAAGAGACTGTCTTTTTTCCATTGGACATTCTTTCCTGCTTTGTCAAAGATGAGTTGACCATAGAGTTGAGGGTCCATTTCTGGGCTCTCTATTCTGTTCCATTGATCTATGTGTCTGTTTTTGTGCCAGTACCATACTGTCTTGATGATGACAGCTTTGTAATAGAGCTGGAAGTCCGGAATTGTGATGCCGCCAGCTTTGCTTTTCTTTTTCAACATTCCTCTCGCTATTCGGGGTCTTTTCTGGTTCCACACAAATTTTAGGATTATTTGTTCCATTTCTTTGAAAAAAGTGGATGGTATTTTGATGGGGATTGCACTGAATGTGTAGATTGCTCTAAGTAGCATTGACATCTTCACAATATTTGTTCTTCCAATCCGTGAGCATGGAACGTTTTTCTATTTCTTTGTGTCTTCCTCAATTTCTTTCATGAGTATTTTATAGTTTTCTGAGTACAGATTCTTTGCCTCTTTGGTTAGATTTATTCCTAGGTATCTTATGGTTTTTGGTGCAATTGTAAATGGGATTGACTCCTTAATTTCTCTTTCTTCTGTCTTGTTGTTGGTGTATAGGAATGCCACTGATGTCTGTGCATTGATTTTATATCCTGCCACTTTACTGAATTCCTGTATGAGTTCTCGCAGTTTGGGGGTGGAGTCTTTTGGCTTTTCCACATAAAGTATCATATCATCTGCGAAGAGTGAGAATTTTGACTTCTTCTTTGCCGATTCAGATGCCTTTTATTTCTTTTTTTGTCTGATTGCTGTGGCTAGCACTTCTAAAACTATGTTGAATAGCAGTGGTGATAGTGGACATCCCTGCCATGTTCCTGACCTTAGGGGGAAAGCTCTCAGTTTTTCCCCACTGAGAATGATATTCGCTATGGGTTTTTCATAGATGGCTTTTATGATATTGAGGTATGTACCCTCTATGGCTATACTCTGAAGAGTTTTGATCAAGAAAGGATGCTGTACTTTGTCAAATGCTTTTTCTGCATCTATTGAGAGGATCCTATGGTTCTTGTTCTTTCTTTTATTAATGTATTGTATCACATTGATTGATTTGCAGATGTTGAACCAACCTTGCAGCCTAGGGATAAATCCCACTTGGTCGAGGTGAATAATCCTTTTAATGTACTATTGGATCCTATTGGCTAGTATTTTGGTGAGAATTTTTGCATCCATGTTCATCAAGGATATTGGTCTGTAATTCTCCTTTTTGATGGGGTCTTTGTCTGGTTTTGGGATCAAGGTAATGCTGGCCTCATAAAACGAGTTTGGAAGTTTTCCTTCCATTTCTATTTTTTGGAACAGTTTCAGAAAAAGTGTAACAACATTTTTGAGAAAAATACAGCACAATCAGTATATTATATATTTATCCATGAGCAGATATATATATCCGTGATATATATATATATATATACACATATATATAACGGGAATATTATTTAGCCATAAAAAATGATATCTTGCCATTTGCAACAACATGGAAGAACTTGAAGGGTGTTACTCTAAGTGAAATAAGTCAGAGAAAGACAAATACAGTATAATTTCACTTATATGTGGAATCTAAAAAACAAATGGGTAAACAAACAAAAAAGCAGAAATACAGAGAGCAAATTAGTGGTTGCCAAAGGGAAGGGAAATGGAGAGATGGACAAAATGGGTGAAGGGAATGGGAGGTACCTTCCAGTTATGGAATGAAGAAGTCACAGGGATAAAAAGTACAGCATAGGGAATATAGTCAATGGTGTTGTAATAGGGTTGTATGGTGAGAGAAGGTAGCTATGCTTATGGTGAGCATAATGTAACACGTAGAGTTGTCAAATTACTATGTTGTACATCTGAAACTAATGTAACATTGTGTATCAACTATACCTAAAAAACACATACACATACATACCAAAATAAGCAAACAAAAAGACACTTTCTCTAGCCATCAGGTTATTACAGACTGGTTCCCTGCAGGGTTCAGCCTTACCACTGTGGGCACTGACCCAGCTTTCTACACTCAAGAGGAGCATGCCGGCCGGCTCAGCCTCAAGACTGCTCAGAGTTACAGTTTCTACCTTCAGGTAGAAGTTAATCTAAGTCTTGGGGAGAAGGGGTCATTGTGACAATGATGAAAATAAAATATTTTGTGAAATTCTGTCAGTGGTTTCTATCATTTTTGTCTCTTAATATTTCTCATATAGTGATAAAAGAATCAAAGTATAGTTTAATTTAGAGCAAAGGTTGGCAAACTTTTCCTATAAAGGCCAGATAATAAATATGGTTGATCCTTAAAAAAATGTGTGGGTTAAGGGCACTGATCCCTTACAGTCAAAAATCTGTGTATACATTTTGACCCTCCAAAACTTAATTACTAATAGCCTACTAGTTATCAGAAGTCTTACGTATAACATAAGCAGTCAGTTAATACATTTTGTATATACATTATATACTGTATTCTTACAATAAAGTGAGCTTAAGAAATGTTAAGAAAATCATAAGAAAGAGAAAACACTGTTACAGTACTGTACTGTATTTATCAAAAATAATCTACTTATAGGTGGACCCATGCAGTTCAAAACTGTGTTGTTCAAGAGTCAGCTGTGTTGTTCAAGAGTTTTCTGTTTTGCAGGCCATGTAATTCTTTTGCAATAATTCTACTCAACTCCGCAGTTGCATATAAAAGTAGCCACAGACAATTCATAAGCAGATGAATGTATCTGTATTCTAATAAATGTTTTTTCACAAAAACAGGCACAGGGCCAGATTTGGCCTGCAGGCTGTATTTTGCTGGCTATGGCTTAAAAAGATGATTAATTCCTAATTTTGCAGGGATAGTCCATAAAGAAAGTGTTACCAGTGAAGGGAAACACGGTTGCTTTGGATATTCAGTAGCATGTTGGTTTCCCAGGGCTTGGAAACAAAGTATCCCAAACTCCTTGGCTTAAAACAACAGAAATGTATTGGCTTGCAGTTTTGGAGGATGGAAATCTAAAATCAAGGTGTTGAAAGAGTCATGCTGTCTCTGACATCAGAGAAATAGAAAATAGAATGGAAAAACTAGAGCTCTGCAATAAAGTGAAGAGTCATTCAAACCATTTATATCATAAACAATTGTGGAACTGGGAATCTACTTGTGTCAGGCAGAGGTTGGGTCAGTTCTCTGCAGTTGTTTGCCTCATACCAGTACTCTTCCATTCTTTCTGTATCGATTCTTATCATTTCTTGTGTCTTTCCTCCATTGCATCTTGTGTAGGCATAGCCAAATAAACATCACTCAGCAGCCTGTACATATAAAAGTGTCACACTTCAACACCCCAAGTAGTTTTGTTAGGAATCCTAGCCCTTTGCCCAGCAGGAAATCCTATTTTCTCAGGGAAACACCCTTGCCCTGATATTTGCTGAGCACTCGGAGTTGCTTACCTCTGTTACTAGATTATTTCTAGCTGTGCTCCCCCCCAGTAGTTTGTGGGTTTTTTGTTATCTCCTGTGAGAAGCCCTAAGAGGGAAGGGGTTTCCTTGTAAGGCATCAGAGATATTCTCTGCCATTCTGCAGGCCTGCTCCACTCATGATCATCTCTTTCATAGGTACTCCCAGACTTTTGGGAGTCTTTGTGACAAAGTTCTTGCCTTTTTACCTAAGCCATCCGCTTTCAAGAGGTTTCTGATATTGGAAGGCAGAGTGGGGAGTAGATTTGTGTTGAGAAACGGTCAAGGGGAGATTCACCCTGTACCTGATGGTTTTGTCCAAAATCCAAGGCTCTACTTCTCGGTGCAGTCCACTCTGCCAAACTGGCCTTCGCTTCTGATGATTTTCCTTCAGAGTATCCACCCCCATTTCATCATTGCTCCTGGTTTCCTCTTTTCCTTATAGAGAGACTTTTTGTTATTTTCATAGTGCCCATCTTACTTCCCCCAATGGAAGCATTCAAATGCTCTTTTTTTAAAAAAAGATTTTATTTATTTATTTGAGAGAGAGCACAGGTGGGGGAAAGGGTAGAGGCAGAGGAAGAGGGACAAGCCGACTCTCTGCTGAGCATGGAGCCCAGGAATCCAATGCAGGGCTGGATCCCAAGACCCTGAGATCATGACCTGAGCTGAAGTCAGATGCTTAACCTGAGCCACCCAGATGCCCCTCAAATGTTCTTTCTTTAGAACTTAGTTTTACAAATCTTCTATGCCTCAGCTTTCTCACTACAAATGGACAAGTTGTTTTTGTTTTTTTTGGAGAGAGAGAGAGTTCTCTCACATGAGTGGTGTTTGGGCCAGAGGGAGAAAGAGAGAGAGAGGAAATCCTAAGGAGGCTCCTCACCCAGTGTGGAGCCTGATGTGGGGCTCAATCCCATGACCCCAAAATCATGACCTGAGCCTAAATCAAGAGTCAGATGGTTAACTGACTTAGCCACCCACGCAGCCCACAAATGAACAAGTTTAACCAAATGATCTCTGAATGAAGCAGCTTGCTGGAAGAGAATGAATATTACTTGCTGAGGCAGATCAAGTTGCTAGTCTTGTCTTTGCCCAGAGCTTATTCTCTAGTTTGGGCAAGTCTAATAGCCTGAGCCTCTTCCTGCTAATTGAGAGAGTAGAACTAACAGATATCTAAGGTCCCTAAATAAATGTAGATTTAATTTATATTATGGAAGTCTTTCATCTTATCTGTTAATCTTAAATTCTTTCCTGAATCTCATCTGTTGTGTCCTCTCTTCTACATTGGCTGGGCTGCTTGACTTTCTTTGGTCATTTTGTATCAGAGTTCTCAGTTTATGGTGAACTTCATTATTGAGTTACATGAACTACTCAGTGGTGTTTAACCATAAATTAAAAATATACATAAATACCAATGGCATAGCCAGATTTTAGTTTATTAATTAGTAGAGAAAATACAACTAACATTAAGTATGACCATAATTTGATAAATAGTAGAAAAGGCAATTCTTTTCAAAAATAAACATTTTACACTAACATTGGCTTTTGTGCCCTCTTTCAACACAGACTGGGGCCAACATATATACCTTACATCTTTCACATTCTATTAGGTGAATTATTCCTCCGGACTATTTACCTCATCCAAGGTCTCTCATGGAGAACGAAACCAAATCTCAGATCTGCAGAGACATATGTGTCAGGGTAGTAAGAAGAGAGAAAAGACAGCACAGCTGTGTCAATTCCTCATTGTCTTGAATTAGAATGTCTTTCTGTATAAGTTTTTCTTTAGATTCTTTTCAGTGGGTCAATATGAAGTGGGCAGATTGGAGCGTAACCCCAAGCTAGGCTTGGGAAGGTCTTATCTAGGCTTTGTCTTCAATGTAGAGGCTTTTTAATAATCATCATGGAGAGTTACCCAACATATGTTCTTCTCAGAGAGCACACAGAATGGATCAATGGAGGTATTTGGTACTTTGTATATAACAAAATCTCAGAGGCTCAATATATGGCACTATACCAGATGTCATATTTAATCCCATTACTTATTTGAAGAGTTTGTCTACTATCTGTTCCTCAAAATCCCAACATATGCCACTGAATAGTGTTCAGAACTATTTGATCCTTAGATGGTAATATCTGTTTGTTTTGTTTATTTTACTTTGAAGTCTTCCTAATATCAGCAGTAGCTTAACTTTTGTTTTGTCTTGTTTATAAACCACTTAAATAGTTAATTCAATTTTTGTCCTTTTCAAGCAATGAGCATGAGTCTGTCACTCTGTCTGGGAAGTATCCTATTGTAACTGCCTCTGAACTTCCTGAACTCTGGCCAGCCAGTTTTGATATGTTCTCCAAAGGTCTGATTACTGAAGATAATTTCCTTTTGTTTGTGATAATACTTCCATAATTGCACTTATAAATGAAAGGGCAGAATGAATCCCTTTGAAACTAGAAACTCACAGATTTTATTATCTTGTGCTCAATCAAATTCAATTTTGCTTCCAATGCTTTTCACACTCTGGTCACATAAATGGGGCTGCATAGTTCTGTGACTTATTTTCACTCTCTGTTTTGATCTCTCTTACTTAATGCGGATGCTCATTTTCAGGGCAATTCCTCCTTCTTAGGAAGCAAGATGCAGCACTGGTAACAGATACCATCATACATGTAAAGGCAGACCAAATGATCATTGGAATGTAAAATCTAAATGGTTCAATGGCCTATAAAGAAAAGTGATTTCTGTATAGACTGAGAGAATGATTTTTGATCGAGTCATACTCCTGTAAGTCCTATCTTCCAACGTGATTACTTCAGAGAGAAGTGCCCTGCATTAGACCATTAATTGCTGAAAGGGATTTCAAGAAATAGTTGTGGAGATAAAAGTCGGAAAATCTTACGGCTTTGGCTGTTTTATTAAACATCTTTATGACAAATTTTCTCACACTATGAAAAAAATCACTGATTTACTCTAAAGAGAACAGTGTGACAGAAACAATGATTGTAAAAAGCTTCGAAAATGTTAAACTGAGTATCTTTATGGAAAGAAATCATACCAACTCCCCAAATTTAAAGCAGCCTCCATTATAATTCAAAAACTGCAGATTCCATATTTCTGGTGGTTCTGTCAGCCCTGAAGTTGAGGTTGACAAACCTCTCAGTTAAGTTGCCCATGAACAGCTTGTTGTCTTCAAGCAGACAAAACCAAAACAACAACAAAAGCAAACAAACAAAATAACACATTTCAGTGTCTTTGTATTCTGGACTCTAGTAGTCCTTCCCGTAGTCCAAATATTTGAAGCAAGAAAGAACAATGAGCTCCAAGGGGAAAAGAAGACTCCCCCACCTCCCCACCCCCGAAGAACACCTAATCTCCACTATTTAACTAGTTTTGTCAATAATGAATGTCTCCATACATTTCGAATTATGGCCTCTACAAGAGTCTCTTGACTTCTTTATAAACTGTTACGAATATAAAAGAAAAAGAAACAGCCAAAATGGCCAACAAACATTTATTGAGGGTTTGTTATTTTAGTTTCAGAAGGTACACACAGGAGTATTTATATATGGAAATTGGGGTATAGTTAGTAATCGGAAAATTAAATTGTAAATGGTTTTCCAAAAACATTTCCTCCTCTGAATCACTGTAGTGATTGTATAATAGCAGTGTAATATATTATACTACGCTACAGTGCAGTGTGATATAATAGCATCTCCGTTTAGATTCCAAACAAATATTTTGGCCTCCTGATACTAGAGCACTACTACTTCATTAATTTAGTAGAGCCTCCTTGTTGAGCTCTTGGCAGCTTTTATGGCTAGGACTTGTGACAAAGGACAGGATCATCCCCCTCCCCCAATACGGTGATTGTAGATTTGCAATCAGAAAGGGAACTTGTCCAACCTACTATAGATAAAAATATGTTCCTGGACTAAAAGTTAAACTGAGTATGTCCAACAATACTGAATCCCATACTATGAGAGAATCTGAAGGCAAAATCTTCAGGGATATGGATATTCCCATGTAGTGCATATATGGGGAAATAAAATAGTAAAGCATCAAGGTTCTGATACAAATAACACCTGCCATTGAGACTGTGATTCAGAGGTGATTGTCCAGTTCCTATATCTCTGACTACTAGACTTAGAATCAAGAAGCTGATTTGGATGTTAACAAAATTAAAAATTGGGAGAAAACATTCGGTGAGTTGATTTAAAGGCACTTCCTCCTCCCTTTTTAATACCCTCCATAGCATTGTTACTTTTTGTGTAAAATTGTAAGCCCTTGCACCTTAAACTTTACTTTTATTTTTTTTTAAGATTTATTTATTTATGAAAGAGAAAGAGCACAAGCGTGCACAAGCAGGGGGAGAGGCAGAGGGAGAGAGAATTCCAAGCAGACTCCCTGCTGAGCAGGGAGCCCCATGTGTGGCTTGATCTCAAGACCCTGACATCGTGACCTGAGCCCAAATGCACGCTGCTGAACACCTGCTAAAAATCTCTTATTTCTTCAGGGTTAACTTTTACTTACTAGTTTTTGCTGGGCCCTGAGTCTGTTATGTCTCTGCACATGCACTTAGGTTTCATTTTCTGTCGCTGTACCCTTCAAAGGCTATTACAGTGGGAAAGTCTAGTCTTTTAAATGGTAAGAGTTCTTTTTTTCTCCCAGGAGAAAAATATTTTAATTCCACAAATACAAAGACTTTTTTTTTTTTAAAGATTTTATTTATTTATTTGACAGAGAGAGAGAGAGCACAAGCGGAGCAGCAGAGGGAGAGGGAGAAGCAGGCTCCCCGCAGAGCAGGGAGCCCGATGTGGGGCTCGATCCTGGGACCCTGGGATCATGACCCGAGCTGAAGGCAGACGCTTAACCAACTGAGCCACCCAGGCGCCCCTAAATACAAAGACTTTTTGACTACAATGCAAACTATCACACATAACCAAATCCATAGCACTAGGTAGCTTAAATGAAATTTGCGTATAAATTATTTAAAACCTCAATAATAACCCTGTCATTACCATAGCTCTTGGGGTTATAGTTCATTAGCTGTATAGTTCATCAGCTCTTTGGGTTATAGTTCATTAGCTGGGTTATAGTTCACAAGTAGTGATACTAATCAAAGTGACAGATGATTTTGTGAGTGAAAAGTGAAAAGGGAGGAAAAACCTTTGGGAAGTTGCTATTGACAGAGATCAAGGGGCCCTAAAACTTTTTTTTTTTTTTAAGATTTTGTATTTATTTATTTGACAGAGAGAGAGAGACAGCAAGAGAGGGAACACAAGCAGGGGGAGTGGGAGAGGGAGAAGCAGGCTTCCCGTGGAGCAGGGAGCCCGATGTGGGGCTCGATCCCAGGACCCTGGGATCATGACCTGAGTCGAAGGTAGATGCTTAACAACTGAGCCACCCAGGCACCCCTAATTATTATTTTTATTATGAAAGTGAACTGAAGTTTTCAGTAGAAGTCTTGTGATGGTTTCTCAAGGATCTCTTCTGATTTTAAACAAAGGATTCCTTATTGGGGTCCAAGATAAACATAAATTTTTCTAATGAGTAAAAACTTACCAAAATTTCAATATAAACATGACCAGGATGTGAGCTCTGGACATCAGGGACCACATATGATTTGCTCACCACTGTATGCCCAGTGCCTAGAACAGTGTCCAACTCATAGAAGGTGCTCAATTAATATTTGTTGACTATTTAATAAGTGAAAGTCAAATGTCTCCATGACTCAGTAAGTCTAGGAATGATTTTTGTTTAACTCTTGTACATCCATAATTGGATAAATTACAACCAATATAGGTTTAGTTCTCATACATATTTGATGTTCATGAACAAATATTTATGAGTGATAAAACAGGGGACATAATGAGATACAATATAAAATAACTCTTGCTCACGTTGCTGAAATGTTAATATAGAAAACAGACTATGAAGAGAAAGATAAAAAACAGGGCAGGTCAAGAAAGTGATGGGAGGTGTTTTACCTAAAAACAAAACAAAACTTTAACATATAATGTATTATTTGTTTCAGGGGTACAGGTCTGTGATTCATCAGTCTTACATAATTCACAGTGCTCACCATAGCACACACCCTCCCCAATGTTCCTGACCCAGCCAGCCCATCCCTCCCACCCTCCTCCACTCCAGCAACGCTCAGTTTGTTTCCTGAGATTAAGGGTCTCTTATGGCTTGTCTCCCTCTCTGGTTTCGTCTTGTTTCATTTTTCCCTCCCTTCCTCTATGATCCTCTGTCAAAACAAAACTTGTATTGAGTAAAGAAACGGTATACGAAAATCTGGGGAAAGGTCACAAATATGCAAAAAGAACGGTTTGCAAAGCACCTGAGGTAGCAATAAGTTTGGCAAGTCCAAAGAACAGCAAATAGACTAGTGTCATTGAAATATACTGAAAGAAAAGGAGAGAGATAGGAGATGACTTAAGAAAGAAAGCCAGAGTGAGATCACATAACACTGTTTGGGTTTTGAACACAAGACTGATGCAATATTGGTTGTTTTGTATGTAAGAAACTGGTAGCTACATAGAGATAAAAACCAGTGGTAGGGAATGGATGTGATGGAGATAGATATTTGAAGTTCAATTGTAAGCACTAAGGTGAGCCCTACATCTGGATCCAAGGCAAAGACAAAGTGATGCTCCAGGAACTCGGCCTTAGAATGGAGTGTGGTTTGGAATTTAGCAGGTGTTTCTTTGCACTTCAGGCACTTACAGGTCTACTGGTTGTGAAAAAGGCAAAGCTATCTGTAGCTCTGTGTTTTTAATCCTCGGAACTTAAGTTCTTTTTTGTGTATTGCCATAACTTCTCTGCCATGGCCAAGAGTTACTCAAAGCATTCTTACACTGAATCTTCTGGGACTCCAGTTGTTGGAACTCCAAGGGAAAATTGCTCTCCCCACACTGAGATACTGCCTTCCGGGGTGTAGGTATATGTATGGTCCACCTGATAACTTTGTTACTGCTCCAAACTTTCAATTAGGTTTTGCACCAGTCTATGATTGGAATCACCACTGTAACATGAGCTGCCTAGGTAAAGATTAATGAGCTGCCTGGAGAGTTGATCCTCAGGGATCTCTTTAATCTTATTTTCCTGACTCAATCTATACAAACCTCTCCCACAATGCAGTTAAAATCATTAAATAACACATACCAGGAAAAATAAAGGGGCACACACTGCACATGCAGATCCTCAACAAAAGGCAGCATGGGTATTAAGTGTTTTGGCTTCTTTCCCAGCTCAGTAATGATTAGTGAAGTCATGTGTAGAAAATATTTGCAGCATGCAAAATTTCTGAAGCTGTTGCTAAATCAAAAATGAATGCAAATAATGTGTAGTTTGCAAAGCTTTAATTAGTTCAACCAGAAGGATGACTATTTGCATTGATATGACAGGACCTCTGGATGAATACCTTTAAATTGTGATAGACCAATGCTGTCACATCATTAAATAAATTATCTCAGTCTGTAAAATTTTGAAAAATGGAGGCCTAAAGTCAGAATTGCAGCGTTCAATCATTTAATTCTGCAATCATTGAGTACTTTCCTTGTATAAAACCCTTTCCTAGTAAATACATGAACTGTATGTTGATTTTGGATAAAGTGGTATTTCTTATTAGTACATTACAATTGATCTCAGGGGTGACATAGCACTGAGTCAATGTTGCTAACATTTTCAAAGTGATTTTTATGCAATATGTATAATTTGACACAATCTCTCTAAATAATTTCCCGTTTTTATCAGCTCTTGCCACCAGAAGAGGGACTGAAGAGTACTTTAGGAAGGTCATTTCTAAGTTAAGACACATATGAAGGACACATATGAGTAACATAGAAGAAGGTTTTGATTAATGAAAATAAATATTAAAAGTATAGAACGTTGTAAAAATGTAATTTCAAAAATTAATTCAAAGTTTAATATAATTATAAACAAAATTCTGATGGGATTTTAAAATTAAACGTGTCAAAGTGCTTCAACTGTTCATATAAAAGCATAAATGAATAAGAAGAGCCTCCCAAAATGTTGAGAAAAAAAAAAAGATCAATGAGCTCATGCCCTTCCAAGGATTACATGTATTAAACATATGATTATAAGATGCACTCAAAAAGTCTTGCAACAAAATGGATAGTAGGAAAAATAATCCTGACATTGCAGTAAGTTAAAATAAATTTGTGTCACAAATCAGTGAAGAAGCAATTAGACAGAGTAATTAACTTATTGCAAAAATATAATCAAATCTTTATTCCCATAGCTTAACAAAATAAATTTTAGATGCATAGAGTTAAATATGCAAAAATAGACTCATCTGAAAAAATTTAAAATATATGTGAATATATATCTGCTGTCAGGATAGAAAAAAATATTGTAAGCACAACTGTCATGAAGTAAATTCTCTGCTAATGAACTTGTAAGTTCAAGGCAATTCAGTTCAGTTGTCCAGAAGTGTTTTCTGAGAACTCGATGAAATGACCCAAAATATATATGAGAAAATAAAGGTCTTTGAAGATCTACAATTTTGAAAATGAAGAGCTAAGGGCTGAGGAAAGATGTTTGACCTTCTAGACTTTATAAAACAAGACTGATTAAAGTGTTGTATTAACACGTGTTGACAAATGGACCTGCTTAACAAAATAGAAAGGCCAAAAAATATGCAATGGTGTTACAAATCAACATAGAAAAAAATGACTATATAGTTGATGGTATTAACAAAATTAGCTTATGATCTGAGGAAAGATAAAGTTGAACTTCTGTATCACTCAATACATATAGAAATAAACTTTTTAAAGGTATTAAATATGAAAGTAATAATATTAGAAAAGCAAAATATGGAAAGAATATCTTTGTGACCTTTGAGGAGGGGAGAATTTCTTAAGACCCCCAAAGCATAAGATATAATGGGGAAACATGGGTGGATTTTACTGCAGCAAAAAGAAAGTTGTCTGTTCCACAAACAACAACACACGGCATGAACAAAGATGTAATACATGAGATTAAATGTAAAGAAAACAAGAAAGAATCAACATCTAGAATATATAGGAGCTTCTGTAAACCAGCAAGAAAATTAGGAAGTTCAAAGGAAAAACTGAGCTAAGGATAGAAATAGAAAATTCAGAGTAGACCCCCCTTCAGCTAAGAAGAATAGGAAAGAAAAATGTTTAACTTCACTAATAAGTAGAGATATAAAAATCAAATAATAATGAAATACTGCTTGATACCCAGCAGTATGGCAAAAACTAAGAAGTTGCATGATACGAAATGCTAGTGAGGCTGTGGGGGGAAACAGGGAAGACTTAGACTGTAATGGTGAAATTGTAACTGAGCAGCAATTTTCAAAAGCAATCTGGAAGTACAAAGTGAGATTACATATTTATATACTCCATGGCCCTGTGTGATACCCTCTGTAACTATATAATCCGCTCCTGAGTAATGTAGCCTCCAGAAATCCAGCATAGATTCACAAGGAGATGTAAAATTATGCTTATCACAATGTTTTGTTTGTTCGTTTGTTTGTTTATTATTGTAGCAGGATGTTGCAAACCATCTATCAGTCAACCACAAGGAATACAGATAACGAAAGAGTGGCTGCACACCTGGGTTCCCTCCAGAGGCTGACCTTCAGACAAAAGCTGAGGAAACCAAAATCCCTTCTGAGGCGGAGAGGTAAAACAGGGCAGCCTCTAAAGAGATGCTTTCAAGTCTGCTACTACCATGGGCAATTGAAGTTTAATCTCACAGACAGGTGCTGGAAAATTGTGGAAAACATATACCTCAGAATACTCTCAGCCCAGGATGAGGGAGCAAAGGTATTTATGTACGCACACCCAAGAGCAATTATTAAGTGGTGCCCAACGGATGTTAATTTCCAGGCACTCTGGTCTGTACTGCACTTCAGCAAAGTGAATTCCTGTAGCCCAAGGGCCAAACACACCGAAGCTGCAAGACTCAGCCATCTGAAATTTGTCCGGTAAACACAAAAACGGCAAGAAAGTCAGAGGGGATAGGCAGAACGCCAGCAAGCATCTGCTACAGTGATTGTTTAAGAGACTTAATACTACACTGCAATTATCAATATTTGCACATGGCATCTTGGGTAGATTTCAAAATCAAGGTTGAATGAAAATTAAGAAAAACAATGAATGTTTATAAAGACACACATAAAAAAAATACTGTTTGTTTTCTAACTACACATACACCAAATACATACTAGGGAAGAAAGAGAGGGGTAGTATGTAGACTGATGTTGAGAGCCATAAACAGAAGGTCATAATCAATATATTTCTGGGTTTTTGAAAAAACAAAGTTTGCTGTATGACAAAGAAAATCAAGCCATAAATAATGAAGCGGGAAAATACCACAGATGTAACAGGGATTTTTCTATAATCTGTTGAAAGCATGATGAATTGTATATTAAAAAAGGAAGAATCTCAGAGAAAAATGAGTCAAAGACATCAACAAATAATTTGTAACATATAAAATCATGAGTAGCCTTATAAAAGATAGCAAGCATAAAAACGGTGCAGCTATTAGTAATTAAAGAAAAACAAATGCCTCAAAAGCAATGAAATTCTCTTCTTTTGGCTTCTCAAGTTAGCAAATACCTAAGTCAATACTTGCTTCCCAGGATATGACCACAGAGATCCTTCCAGACATGTATAATTTGATACAACCTTTCTAGAAAGCAGACAATATTCATCAAGAACTTTACAAACGCACTGACCCTTTAACTCAATAATTTTATTTCTGGGAATTTAATACAAGGATAAAATCAAAATAAAACCCCACAATTTTGTAAAATGTAGTTCATCACTGTGTTGATTTTGGTAGAAAATACAAGGTAAGACAGTTAATTGAACATGAAACTATAGGGAGATGGTGAAATAAATCACGTTGTATATAGTTGTTGCCAGTTCTGCAGAATCTATGATGTAGGAGCAGAGTTGATCAAAAACACTCTCCTACAACCCGCGCCCCCCCCCCCCCCCCCCCGCTGCCCCGTCTGCTCTCTTCTACACAACCACTTCTGGCAAGTGTTTGTTAAACAGTTTATCACTTATCTACTAAAACCAGGTTCTACCTTAGCTGTGGTGATAAAGAAAGTTCCCTGTTTTCAGGAAACTTACATTCTTCTACCTGTGGGACAAGAGACGTGCATATCAACTGAACAAATATATCAACATGATTGTTCATAGAGTGATTGTTCCCACCAGGGGAGAAGATAGCTGGGGGGGCCACGATTTTTATGAGGGCCAAATTAGGAAATTTATTAGAAGGTAATGGAAAGTGTCTTAGAAGTATTTTTTTTAAAGATTTTATTTATTTATTTGACAGAGAGAGAGAAAGCACAAGTAGGCAGAGTGGCAGGCAAGGGAGAGGGAGAAGCAGGCTCCTTGCTGATCGGAAAGCCTGATGCGGGGCTCGATCCCAGGACCCTGGGATCATGACCTGAGCCGAAGGCATAGGCTTAACCCACTGAGCCACATAGGTGCCCCTCTTAGAAGTATTTTAATGTTATACAGGTAAAAACGATATTAGAGAGAACAATAGTAAGTTGGAAATAGGTATTGTGTAACATTCAAGGAGAGTGGAGGAATGGAATGTGTCCATACTTTCTATCTCAGGAATTCCTTAAGGTGGTTTCCATGGAGCTTTGAATCTGAAGTATTGCTGTAGTCAACCTTGTGCCTAAAACCTGCTACCACCTTCAACAGACATTCTGTCCTAGGAGAGTAATCTATTCTCCTAATAAGAATTTGGTCCTATACAGAACAGTGGTTAACTGAACATAATAATAATAATAAAAAAAATTAGTTCAAAAATAAAAAGTGAAGATTAAGTCAATGATTAAAAAAAAATCTTCAGTGGATTAGTAAGAGAGTAGGAGAGGGATTTTTTTTTTTTTAACCTCTGGGTATAGTTTTTATCTGAATGTGGTATGTGGAACTGCTTCAGCCATGAACTCAAGGATGAAACCAACATTGTTGTTGACACAGTAGAGAAATGGGAAGAACCCGAGAACTCAATTTATTCCTAAGCAAAAGAATCAACCAACCTTGATGTCAACCAACTTCCAGTAATGTCATCTCGCAAATGTCTTTGCTATTTGAGCCACAAGTTGCAGCTAAAAGCATCCTTATCGATATCACTGCCAAGGCCAGCTGGCTTTTGCATCTGTCCACAGAGCAACTTTCCATAGGTTTTCTCTGACTGCAAATCTGATATCCATCAGCCATATCTGGCAGCAGACTAAGCTGAAGTTTACTGGTTTTATTGTGCAGGTGAGTAAGTGGCAAGTGTGGCCTATGATTTTGAGAAACCACTTGAGATGGTCCTAAATACCTGCTGGCAGGCTCATTTTTGTTTATTGGATGCTTTCATTGGTGGATTTTAAAATGTTACATCAATTAAGAAGTTCTTCCAAGATAAATTAGAGAAGGGATGTATATGGACATAACAATAACACATTTATAGTGGTGTTCTGAAGAGCATTTTAGAGGGATGGGAAATATGACCTCCTTTTTTATATAGCATATGGGTTTGCAATACTGTACATTTTTAGACCCAATTATATCATTATGCCTTTTATATCCAGTGCAAATTCAGTACTTCCCATTCCTGTTTAGATCGACGCTTCATAACCAACAACCATAGCAATGCCAGCCACTTGGGCCATCTGAGCAGAATCATAGCCAAAAGAGAGAAAAAGGAAAAACAAAAAAAATTTCCCAGCAAGAAACAAAATATATGACAAGAAAAAGAATCTGGATTTTACACAAAAATAAAATTCCTTTTGAAAGTAATCATACATATTCTTTAGCCTTAAGTAAAGATATAAACTCAGAGGTAGTAAAAAAGGAAAGGGATAAAAGCTTTTTAGTAAGTAAGGGGAGTGATATCCAGATCGAATATGCCCTCTGAAGTATGATATAGTGCAAGCCCTCTTAGTTTGTACTTTTCTGGTCAAGCCCTAAGCACACTGGTTTCCATTGGCAGGTGCAGTGCCCCAGTGTGTATGTGTACTGTACTGCTCCAGCTCAGGCAACCAGAAAGGTGTGCGGTTGGCAGAACTATGGTCAGAGTTGTGCTTGGCATGAATATCAGTTTGAGCAGGGAGCTCTGGTTTGGATACTGACGTTTGGATTTCTCATATTTTGTGACTGTGATTCACAATATTCCGCTGGATGCAGAGAAATTTGACATTCCACAGACTCTCTAGAATAAGTCAGGCTCCATGAATTCAGTAAGAGACGTTTGGTTTCAAAGAAGCTTCCCCATACTTAAAGCTGGAAGGCCAACCAGCACTCAGGGAGATTGGTTGGTTTTTCTTTCCTTTTACATTTATAAAAGTTTCACCCGGCTTCCTAACATCACACATTACCTTTAAAAAGAGATTCATCTAAAAAATAAATGCTTGCAATTAACAAAAGAAAAAATAAATAATAGAAGAAACGTCGGGAACGTGGAACACAGGCTGAATCAAGCCTCCCACCATTTCCTGTGTGTTGCTTCAAGTGTGATCTTGACTTAGGCCAGGAAGCTGCCCTGACGCAGAGAGGATAAGGGGCTACGTCCTATTTTCTCTGCTGCGTTCAGATGGTTTGGTACGTTGAAGTTACCAGCGAACTGGGAGCAATTCAGTCTGTTTGGAAGGTGGAGGAGGGAGTTGGGAGAATGGCACAACGAGGCGCACATGTATCCAGGGTCAAGCGCACGCCAAGGGCTGCAAAAGGGAGACTTGAACAGACCATATGGGGAAAGGAGGTCACATCTTCTTCAGATACCAGACTTGCTGCCCGCTTCCCTTTCCACAGCCCGAGGTGGGTGTGACCCTGAATTAAGCAAAAGGGCTTAGCTCCCAAGGGATTCTAATCCAGGAACGTCAAGGGAGGCCACTCCTGGTCCAAACAGTTCCCGACTCAGTTCACACTCAGGTCATGAACTTTTTCTGAATGAAATCTCTTAGGGTGTTTTCTAGGAAATTTCTTTGAACTTAATCTCTTTAGTTCTTTGTGCAAGGGCACAAAATGTCTTTGAACTAAATCTCTTTAGGTCTGTGTAAGGGCATTTTGCTGCACATGCTAGTGCTTGTGCGGTGTGGACTCTGAAATCACACTGCCTGACTCACCACTGCCTGGCTTAGAGACTCTGGGCGTGTTGCTTAACCTGTTACTGTCTCAGTCCTTCATCTGTAAAATGCAGAAAAAAAACAGTGGGTATCATCTGGGGTTGGATGAGCATTGGAGATGTAATACCCTCAAAGCAGAGTGCTTGGCACACAATAACTTCTCAATAGTCTTTGTATCATCATTCACACAATTTCATGTCACTGAATATATTCTTCAAGGAGAAGGGAAAGGAGAAGGAAGATTAAGCTTATTTCATGATGTTGCATAAGGCCAGCCTGAAAAGAGCACTTTCTCCCAAGCAAGATGATGACAACGAAGACAACAATCATGAGTTATTTTAAAATTCTTATTGCTGTATTATATTTTTAAACAAAATGGGAAATGTTTTGTCACATAATTCATCATGAGACTGGTGACAAGTGGCTCAGAGCATCTTTATCAAATAAACAGTAATACATAATAAATCCTTTAAGTCACCAGTTAAGGATCTTTGTATTACAACTCCTGCATTTCTAGATTTGTTTATATTTGTGTTCTATCAGCATTTTGCACCCTTGGTTGGCCATTTCATTTCAAAATGGTCTCACTGGTATTCTAGGCTCTGTGTGGACCAGAGAATACACAGGGAAGGGTCCTTGGCTTCTGGAGCTCCAAACCACTGTGCTACCTTTGCCATATGGATCGAGTACAAGTCTCTAGGAGAATGTTTCAATATTTCAACCTAATAGTCTTTCTTCCAACCAACACTATTCTCAGACATATGGCCTTAGCTGGCCAAATGTCATCTCTTCTGAATAGGTCAGCCTGCAGCTGCAAAGATCTCTAGAGCTATTGCATCCTGGAGTAGCATGACATTTTGTGGTTCACTAGAGCTAAATACAATTCTCAGCTGCTGGGACCACAGATTCAGTTATTGACTTGACCAATCCTGGCTTCACAAAAATTCGCAATTTATGCTTAAAAGGCTAGTGGTACTACTGAGTATTTAGTAGATTTGAATTGATTCCCAAACACCTGAGTGATTTTGCAAAACAATTCAGAGAGAGATGTTTATTAATTTAATAAAAATAAACTTTAGTCATCATTTTCTTTGTAATTGTAGAGATATATAATAAAATATGTATAATATATATGTATATTATTAAAATGACACTGATTTTAACAAACATAACAGAAATTGTCTTTTTAGGTCAATACTTTGCCTTTCCTTTGCAATTCTACATTTACCCTATTACTTAATACAGTTTTTGAAGTTTTTTTTTTTTTCTGGGAAATGCTTTTATACTGATTTTTCAGACATGTTTATAACAATTTTACATTTATACTTTGGTCAAAATTAAATTTTATTACTCACTTATATTCTTTCATTTTTTCATTCATTTATTGTCTTAGCAAATCTTAAAAGGAAAACAAAAACAAATCTTGATACAGCCTTCTATGTCCCAACCTGAAATTTAGCACTGGAATTCTAGAAATCAAGATCTAGATGCTCCTATCCTTAAATAGTGATGGGCTAATAAGAAAATTGAAAGGGTCATTTCTAAAATAAATCTCTCTCAAAAGACAATGGGGTGCAAATGAGAATATTCAGATAAATTTGTCTCTGAAATTAGAACTGATTCCATGAGTAATACCAGGGAGCAGTTCTACTTAGGAATATTCAAACGTTGTATCTTCCCAGGGTAACAATTTTGAGCTTAGTAAATAAAGTCTGGAATTTTTGCTCAAAACAAGCACTGCTTCTTTATAGCTGCACTTTACTTTTATACATGCATTACTTCTCTCAAGAAACCTGCATAACTTTAAAGCCCAGGTGATCTTTACACAGCCTCCAGATAGAGAGCAATGCATCATGTTTTCTCCATTTATGTGGAAACACAGTTAAGGGATTTCCCCCAAAAGATAAACAAGTCACTGATGAAACAAAAAATACAACCTAAATATCCACCTGCAAAATATTCTAGTTCTTACACCAGAGTTCCAGGTACTTGCACATGAAATTATACTTGAATTCTTTGAGGATTCAGAGTCCACAAGTTAGCAGTTATTCTTATTACAAAGATATCAGGCTTTCTGGATAAACCCAATCCTCATGAATTTGTTAAATGATGTCATACATAGGTAATCTTCTGTGAGCTCTATTGTTTTAAAAAATGGAAGCTAAGACTGATGTTTACTGAAAATTAATGTTGCTTAAGTTATGCAGTAAAGGACAAGCAGCAGTAGGTTAGAACAATTGTGAATCCTTGGGAAATAATTCAAATTATACATTCCAGATAAGATATTCAACCACTTAGGACATCCACTGACCAGGAGCTTCTCATGTTTGAATGTGCTTGTGAATCTTGGGGCACAGGGAATGAGAAGGTGGGTCTCATTAAAATACAGATTCTTATTCTACGCGTGACCGATTGGCTCTGTGTGCTCAAGCCCCTCTTCTGTATTCTGTGTTTACCAGGTTGGTCTGTGGTATACTCTGCCAATGGAACACAACACATAGACTCAATGGATGAAGGAAAAAGAGCACCTTCTTTGTTGTTTCCATTGGGCTTCTTGCCTCCTCCATGAAGGTCATTTTAACAATACCATTTCACACTGACAGGGTAGTGCCTTCCTGTAGCAGCAGCTGAATCCAGTTCAGATTTTCTAACATTTGTTGAACCAGCTTCACTTCACCACAGGAAACCAGCCCTCGTCCATAGAGTTTTCATTCAGAGATGTGACTTTCAGATTCAAGGGGCCCTTTGTCCCAGCTGAGATGCCAACGCCAGCTGCCCAGTTGCCTCTCCTCAGGACTATGGGTCCCAGCCAATGTGGTCCCTTTTTCTTGTTCAGGGTCACCAGCATCAGCGGACCAGCATGCCATTTTTTCTTTTTTAAGTGGGCTCCACGCTGGGTGTGGAGCCCAACACAGGGCTTGAACTCACAACCTTGAGGTCAAGACCTGAGCTGAGATCAAGAGTTGGATACTTAACCAAATGAGCCACCCAGGTGCCCCACCAGCATCCCATTTTCATTGGTCTGGATTTCAGCTCCATGGCGCCTCTCCATGCTCCCAATATTTAATAATCCAACCAGACCTGGGAGTCAGAGATTCTCTGTAAAAACATTATATTCATAATACCTCTGTGTTTTCTTTTTGCTTTTCTAAGTTATCTATGTAAAAACTTTAATTCTAGTTTTTTTTAATATTAAATTCTATCTGTTTAAATGAAAGGTGTGTCCTTTGTCTGCTTATTGGACCTCAACTGATACTGTAGGTCTGGGATGGGCCTTGATATTCTGCATGTCTAACAAGCTCTCAGTGATGTTAATATCTCTGGTCTAGATGTCACACTTTGGCAAAGCAACATGACTGGGAAATTTATGAGAGTTCTTAGTATATGGTATTTACATATACACCAAGTGGTAAATGTAAACACTGAATATTTATAAGTGCAAAGATAAACAATATTTGTAAATATTAATGAGTGCCTTAAAAATGAAGTAACTACCCCCAAACATCTCACCCCAAACATCTTGGGATGATAGCAATACGGGCACATTGAGAAACATCTTCGGATCTTGAGAGAAGAGGAATCCAGATAAACTCAGAACAGAAGTCACTCTCTGACATGACCCTTGTTTCATATGGAATGTGTGTACAGGTGGGAATATATTTGTAAGTGGAGCATTGTTTTAGAAAGGGACTTAATTTGAAAACTGGGAAAAAGAAACCAATGACTTGAGCTGCTGAACTGGATATAATGATTTGAAACACCTGTCAGCATTTAAATGTATATGCCAGTAATATGTTTGGTAGAATCTTTCATACCCAAATACATAGATATTTAACTAATTAGATAGGATTCCAAAATACATACAATATGATATGTTGAGAAATAAGTGCCCAGTTGATAAGAATACGACTTCAGACATGTCTGAAATCCATTTCTAAGAGGGATTATCAGATTCCAGAAAGATCTATTAAAAGCTTCTGACTCAACCCAGCAAACTGAACAAATTCAGGGATGTGCTAGGAATGCCTTGTACTAGCCATAAAAGCCTTAAGTTCATAGGAGGCATGAGTATGAATGATTCTGTAGCCAAATGCACTCATCATCCAATCTAGTAGACTTACTGTTGTAACCTGCTAAACCAAGGCTGTCAGGGCTGCAGACAGGATTGCCAAGTCATCACAGAACACCCAAGAATGGCCACAGAGATATAAAGGGACCCACTATTCTATGATAAAAGGAGTAAGTTTAGTTTCCCAAAAGAACTCAATAGGATTATCATCCTGTTGAGGGGGTTACAGGCATGGGGATCTATTTTCTATATGGATGATGCTGCTTTTACAAAGTTACATGGTTATATCCTTAACATATATTAAAAGAACTAATATAACCTGTGACTTTTATCATCTTTCCTTCAGTCAGTTACACTTGTGGCAACTATGTAGTATTCAAGAACGCGGGCATTTTTAGAATTTAGACATTCCTTCAGTAGAAGCCTGCAAAAAAGTCATGATAAGGAAAGGCAATTTAAATATTTGCCTAGAGAACCAGATACGTTATTTTGGAATTTGTATATCTGAGGAGGGTCTGTGAGGATATTGTTCATCCTGTTTACCAAGCTGCTGAACCTAGTACCTGGGAAATAGCAAACTTCCAATAATAAGCCTTGAAAAGTAATGACATATGTATTTAATGAGTTATGAATCATCCTAGCTCAAGAAATTAGTTTCTATAAGGTAACTAGATATTGGTATTCTTAGGCAGTAAGTACTTAGGAATAATGAAGCCCAGTGAAATAGTTCTGTTGTACCAACTTCCACTGAAATCTGTTAATGATGGTGACCAGGTGGGAAGAGTATGACAATGAAAAAATAATATCTCTCTTAGGAAAGAATACAGAGAGACTAGAAATGAATAAACATGACCCTAGAAGAATAATTTCCATAAGTTAGAGGATGAAGCATTGTATATTGGACCTTTTGAAGGAATTGTACTTGTAATCCAGATAGTTGTTCAGTTTCCCAGAACACTTTGAAATATGGAATTGCCGACTTCATAAAATGGTCCATTTCATAGTTGATCGCTTTAAATTCTTTGAAAGATTTTCCTCGTGGAAGTCAAAATATGTCTCCTGGTACTCTTTGGTACTAGGTCGACTTGTTAAAGCAACTGATATGCTAGTAAGTCTTTCACATGGCATCATGTCAATATTTGAATATCGCTATGAGGTTCTCTGAAATGTTCTGTTCTCTCACTGACTCACTGCTGGAACCCTCTATAAAGAACATGGTTTCTGAATCTTTCTCTACCTTGGGAAACAAATTTTACTTGTCTAGCCTGTTTTCTGAAGTCTAGTGTCTTTCCCAGACTGCTTAGAATATTGAACCTCTTAGACATATTAACTGAATGTAAGATGGCTATTTTCCCCCATGACATAGTTCTATAATGCTACAACATCCTTGTGTTTATCTTAATTTAGTCTGTCATCCAAAATGTGTATTTTGGAAGTAAGGACGGAAGAACAACTTTGCTTTGTTGTCATTACATGAGTCTGGAAACTGTTAGGTGAACTGGATTCATTTAGTGGAAATTATGTGCTTACATGCAGCTCCAATTTTTAATCTACAGATAGTTTTTACATGCACTCCAGATCTTCAGCATAATCTTTCAAATTAGGGAAAAGGGAGGCTTGATTTGAACCCAGAGTCTTCTGAAATTTCAAAAGTGAGAATTTTAATAAGAAGCTTTGGGAGAAGGATTGCTAAGAAAATTTTTACTATTTATTATTTAGTCAAAGTCTTAGCAGTAGAAGATGACAGAGATCTTTCTGAATCATAAGTCCCCATGAACGACAATCATAAGGAAGTAGCCTAAAAATGCCTCAGAAGCATTAAGCATAAAATTGAAATCTTTCTCTAAAGATTTTATTAAGATTATAGCAACCCAAAGGATAAAGACTTTCTTAAATTTATTAAAAATAATAATAAAAGTGGCCTATAAGACTTTGCTTATTCTATTTCACTGTGTACTTCAAACATCCCATGATTGTCTAACATTAGGCTTTTATTTATAGCAACATTCAGATCCTTCTTTTTTGAACTACATAAAGTAGGAGACCCATCGAAAGTTCTTACACCTGCCAATCAATGAGTTTCCCCAAGGTCTTTTTCATGAATTACATCAGTAGTTGCTGTTATGCCTTAGGTGTAACAGTTTGATTTTGAATATATTTGAACTCAGAAGTCATGACTCTCTCCTTTGTGTAGTGAGGAAACGTCAATGAATCTGTGAAACCAGTGAATATGTATTGCTTCCTTTATATCTGTTCCTTTGTGTCTGGGCATTTTCTCATTATAGAGGTTTGGAATGCCTTAATGCATTATAATGATCTCATTTGTACTACTGTCACATCTTCAAGTGCTTAGCAAAAAGAGTTAAGGTTCCGGCACAAAATGAGTTATACCAGAAAACAATAATATTAGTGGTTAAAATTTGGCAACCAGAAATGGATCATTTTTCAAACTTACACGAAGCATAATGTTGCAAACAGCATTCCAAGGATTGGCAACATAAACTAATGATAAACCTGAAGGGGACCAAGGTCATACCCCAACCTAAACAAAGATAATTCTTCCCATTCTCAAAGCTTTTAGAGGAAATATGAAACCATAGATGTTACATTTTGATATTTTTGCACTGAACATAAAACCCAAGGCTCAGTCATGGAAGCTTAAATATCCTCTGGCATTCTAGGAAACAGACTTTTCCCTTAGGCTAACCCCTGAAATAGAGGCATCAAATTGGTGGTCCACTGCTCCAGCTTGGCTCACGCGAGTGCGTCTCCTTGGATAACTTGCACAGAGAGATTTAAAAAAAACGTACATATTTGCAAACATTAAAACACTTGGCATTTCATATATAAATACCAGAATTCTCTTCAAAAATAGGAAGATCTGGCAACATAGAATACTCCTTCCACATGCAACCATCTCCTGGAGCAGAGTAGGTATTATATACTTTAGAATGGATAAACCATTTAGTTGGCCATTCAGTATTCTTTATTTGTTTATCTTACTTCCCTTTCCCTACAGGGTAGAACAAAGGGGAAGATAGCAGAGTCAGTTCCAGACTATAATGACTATGACTATAAGGAGGAAGATTTTGGTTTAACCTTTGAGGAGGCCAGTTTTAGGACAGACTGCTTTTGTACACACTTGATTTAGAGCTACAGGTAACCTCTATCTGATCTAGAGTAATGCACTTTCAGTATGATTCATCTCACTGCAAGTGTTACTAATTTAACTCTAGTTCCACCTAGGAGAACAGAGTGATCCAGGTGAGAATCCTAAAGACTTTGTCAAGCAAGAGGAACACTCCAAGTGTGGTTGGAGGCTACGGCCATAGGACAGGAATGTACAACTAATGTGAAGTGGCAGCTGAGATTGCAAAGGAGAAGGCACAGGGTAGAAGCAATATAAGACGATGTAACAGGTATATTGTAGCAATCAATGATCAAGATAGATGAGAATGAAGGAGTTGTATGAGTTGAGTTGTTTAAGAGTTTGGCTGCAAAAGGAAAGCATTTACTGGTGGCAATTTAGAAGATGCCTGGGTTGGGCTCCAGATGCCCATCTGTATGCTGAGGTCCTCTGCCAGCTGAACAGCTGAGCTAACAGACTGAAACTAGACCAATCTCTTGGGTAGGTGGAAGAAAGCAGACAGGATAGGAAATAAGCCATCCATCTCTCAATATTCACAGTTGCACTTTCAATCCAATATTGAATCAATAAAAAAAGTCAACATTTTTGAAACCAATTAGAACTTTTCTAAAGTGGTAAAAGTCAATCTTAGTTTCCTTTTTTTCCCCATAAATGAATAAAAGCAAATATTTATTTTGGGAATAATTTTATTTCTGAAATTTACAAACATGAAAATGACATTATGAACACTTACATTTATGTGGCTGAATTATGGTATGTGGTTGAATTATAGTAAAGAAACCAAAATGAAATCTGAAAATAATAATTGCTATAACTGATAATATTGTAATATAAATAATTATATATTATGAATAAGGCACATGGCTTACATTATATTATTTCATCATTGCAACAAATCTGCATGGTAGATATATATAATTCATATTTTATAGATAAGGGAGTAAAAGCTTAGGGGGAGCATTCATACACCTAGTGAGTGGAAAAGTCAGGATTGCAATCAAAGATGATACGATTCTTTCTACCAGATAAAACACATACAGGGAAAGTAAAGAGGGAGATCAATGAGACAAGTGTAGCTGGGACATTGATTAATCTCAAAGGTTACTTTCGATTTTCATAGTTTTTTAAATACTATCAGTGTATTGGCATATACTCGAATGTTGCATGGGGAAAGGAATATCCACACTTCCATGAGTAATTCCATGATTTAATTATTTGCTAAGCCGTTTGTTAAATACCAAGTGCAAATGTCACTTTATAAAACATTCTAATAAGTAGCCATTAGTGGTATTTTTATGATGATTTTGAAATTAGAATCTATAAGTTATGAGATTTTTTCTTTTTCCCAATTCTCATATCATGTATTTATTTTTCTTGCCCAACTAAGCTACAGAGGATCTCCAGTACAATTATAGAAAGAGGCGGATGAAGTAGACACCTCTGTTTCATTTCTGATTTCAGAACTATATTTTTTTAACATTTCATCATCAAGCATGATGTTTGCTATAAGTTTTCATACATGCCTTTAATTAGGTTAATGATGTTCACTTCTATTTATTAATAATTTGCTACAGATTTTTCATAAAAAGATGTACTATTTTTCTCAAATGCTTTTACAGAATCTAATAAAATGATTATATAAAGTACTATTTTACTCAGTTAGTATATTATTATACATCTTTAATTCCTAAGGTGAAGTACATTGATAATGATGAGTTATATATTTTATATATTGCTGCATTTAGTTGACTAAAATTTCATTTAAAATATTTATATCTTATGTCCATAAGTAAGATTCTCCTGTAATTTTTGTTTGAAACTTGTCTTGTTGAGTTTTGCTATCAAAGTTATACAAGTCTGTATAAATTGGGGTTCTTCTATAGAGAAATAGAACTAATAGGTGATTGTGTGTGTGTGTGTGTGTGTGTGTATATATATATATGTATGTATATATATGATTTATTATAGGGAATTGGCTCACATGATATGGAGGCCAGGAAGTTCCACTATTTACCCTCTGCAGCTGGAAACCTAAGAGTCGGTGATATAGTCCAAAGGGCCGAGAGAATGACAGCCTAATGTAGATTCTAGACCAAGCCTGAAGGCTTGAGAACCAGGAGCACTGAAGGCAGGAGAAGATCAGAGTCTTAACTCAGTCAGGCAGAAAGTGAATTCGAATTTCTTCTACCTCTTTGTTCTGTTGAGTCCCTCTACAGATGGGATGATATTCACCTGTCAATGAGGTTCGAAGTTTCTGGCTTTTGGGTTCTGACAGAACATCAGAACTGTTGGGTAAGTAATCTAAATAGCTTAGCATGGTATTTTTCACAATTTGTGAAGTAGCAGAATTTCTTCTTCAAATGAAACCTCACAAAAATGCCAGTCTAGAAAACTGATATATGCACAGCCCTTGTTAAGGTGTGAGGTAGCAGGGTGTCAGCCAAAGGGGGTACCCCTGGGTTTTCTTCCTGTTCTTTGTGCTTATTCCAGAGGTACCCTGCAGACATCTGGGCTTGGTGAAAACTACTTGTTGGGTAATCACTCTGAACTGGGAGAGCCTGAGAAACAAAATTGAAATACCTGGACACTGGTAACATCTCAAATGCAATTTATTCAGCCAAATAGGATTTATTTTTCCATGAAACTCCTCAGTTAAATGACCTTTTAACTTTACAGCAAAGGGGATGTTAAAAGGGGAAAGGGATGATGAATTTATTCAGTTACAAAGAATACAGTATCCATGTTGAAGGTGGGATTCGTGTCACCCCAATGTGCTCATTTCTTTAGGGGTGAGGATGAGGCAGCTCTTGTGCACTCTATTTTATGAGAACTCTTGCAAGCATGCCTTGCTATTTGCATTCTCATACCATATGTACATTTTTTTTGTTGTTGTTGTTAGAGAGAGCACAAGCGGTGGTGAGGGGCAGAGGAAGAGGGAGAGAGAGAATCTTAAGCAGACTCCACGCCCAATATGGAGCCTGACTGGGGCTCAATCCCAGGACCTTGAGATCATGACCTGAGCCCAAATCAACAGTCGGACACTTAACCGACTGAGCCACCCAGGCGCCCCATCTCATATCATATGTTCTTCACAACATCATCTTCGTGGTTACATGAGAGTGAACTACTAGTGAATTCTTGGATTATATCAACCCAAGGTTAAATAATGAACAATGAATATAGCCAGGAAAATATGATGGATACTGCTAATGATAAATCTATTGGCTTTTGTTTAAATATTCAGTGGAAAAAGTATGCACAGTTCTCTCACAAGCATTTTGATGAAAATGATTGTTTACTTTAGAGTTGCTAAAGTTTATTTTATTATTGGGGGAGCTTTCTCTTGCTTTCAGTCTCTAAAAGGAACTGTGTAGAAAATATGCATTTAAAAATCATAATAGAAAATAGAATTGCCAAGACAACTGATTGGCTAGCTACTAAGTTTAATTGTACTTTCAGGTACTCTTAAATAAATTCCTAATTAATTTGCTTTAATTCACAAAAGTATAATTATCTATCTACCTCCTTCTACATGTTCTAAGGGAGAGTGATTCAGAAAACCTAATTTTCTCTCCTCCAATGATATGAACAAAAGTGCATTCATAATTTTTAGAAATATGCCTACTAAGTAATTATATTCTCTGTTTAAAATTATTCTAAAAATTTGAATCACTGGATAAAAGTTCCTTAGTATTGCATGAGTCACCACAGTCCAAACGCAACGTCTCAGATATGTATTCAGGAATCTCTATTCTAGGAGAGAGTTTGCATAATGCAAAACATTTCTCATCTTATTTGGCTCTTGTATACCAACAAAGGGGTGTATTTTCTAAATGCTTAAATAATCATTAAAAGAGATTCTTATAACATTTCTGCAGGGCATATAATAGCATCTCTGTCTTAGCAGTAAGGAAACAGAAGTAAATATAAAGATAGATTAAAGACTTTGTAAGAGACTGAAGCTGGAATTTTCCAGGCCTCCCCACAGAACTGCATCATCATCTTCATTCACTGAAAAAATATATATAGAATGTGAAAACATTTGGTAATAATGCTGAATCCAGAATTTTTGTTCTCTTCTTGAGGCTGATGAATTAACTTTCTCAATCACTGGATGGAGTTTGCTTTCTCTGGAAAACTCTACATTTATGTAAATTTAAAGTTAACTCACATCAGAATTGACCTGAAAGTATGTAAGGAAAAACATCAAACAGTGACTTGTTGCAATCCAGGGAAGGCCTAGGTCAATGTGGAGAGTTAAGAAGGAAAAAGATTATTCCAGTTTCACAAGAAGACGTGAAATCAACATTTTATTTAGAAAGGAAGTATTTTTTCTCTTTTAGGGAAAAAAAGTTGACTCAAAAATGTTATCAGTCAGTGCTTTTGAAATTAGCATTTAATTTAAAATTTACTGTGTGAGTTTCATTGTGAGCAGGACTGACCTTGCTTATCAAAATACAATAAAATGTTTTTCTCAGCAAATTGACACTTTACACTAAAACACAAAATGGAAAGTCTGAATTGATTTTTTTTAGTACATCTTTCAACCCTGATTTTACACAGAACCTGGATCCCATTCCCATGCTCAATTTCTTCTATTAACTCTACCCAGTCCTTCATCATTTTTATTTCATTCCTTGAACAACTCTCGATTCATACCTATGTGGAGCATATGAGGAGATCACAAAACATATGAGCCACAAATCCAAGTCTGTATCAGCAAAATTAGCTTCGAGATGAGCAACAAGGACATTTCCAACTGAAGACAAGAAGCAATGACAGGAGAAAGGATGCCTAAGTAAAGGGAGGTCTTCAGCTGAGCCGTAGGCATAATAAGGATTATATTTCCCACATAATATCACAAAAAGATCTATTAATCACCTTTCCTAAGTAAAAATAGATTTCGCCCACTTATGGGTATCCATAAACTTATTTGTCTAATAATAATATTGCTATTATAGATAACATTTACTGAGTTCTTGCCATGTGCCACATACCAGATACAAAGAACTATGTAAATCATAAGGGCAGTAAAATTAGAAATGAAAGTTAATAGAAGCAGAAAGCCTATTTTTAAAGAATAGATTTTAACCAAGTCCAGGTAGGAAACCTTTCTGTAACTAACAAAACATAACCAAGAGAGGACAGGTGGAATATGAAAGGATGCTGACTTTGATGAGTTTTGTGGTAGACTCTGAAGCATGATACAAAGTATCAACACTAGCCAGAAGTTAGAAGTGTGAGGAGAAAATAAGAACCAAAAAATAAGAATTTTATATGTATTTCATTAAATGCTAACTAAAAACAAACAAAAACGCAGGAAGTAATACCCCCCATTTTACAGATGAGAGCTTAAAGCTAACTTCATAAGGGCCAGAACTAGAATTCACACTTAGCTGAGCGTCATTCCAAAACCCATGTTTGGCTCTTAGAATTTTCTCCCTCTGACACCAACCAGAGCAGGGATAACTGCTTTACCCATTCCTAAATAATGTCTTCAGCCCAGTCCTACTGCAAATGTGTTCTGGTAAATAAATATCCAAACCTACACTGTAGTCACCTGGGTTACATTGGAATATAAGAAGGTCATTTTTCTAATTCCTATAGACTGGCTTTGGGCCTTTGGGTGGGATTTACTCAAAAGATTATACAACTGCAGGGAGATAATTTGAAAATCAGGTTTCTGAGTTGATACAAATTTGAACAAAAGCAGTTCATGCTAATTGTCATCGAAGTACATCCTCCTTAATTGGGTATTATATTAACTGGGAATCCAGGTAGATGAAAGTTTACCATGAAGTTATATTATTCCAGTTATTCAGACCACAAATCTTGGAATCATCCTTGATGATTTTTTTCTCCCACACCCTTTATTCAGTCTCTTGGGAATTTATTTTGTCTATCTTCAAAATATATCCTGAATGTGACCGTTCCATACCACCTTCACAGCCACCTCCCTGTTTCAAGCCCCCATCACGTCTCACCTGAATTACTGCGCCAGCCTTCTCATCGATCCCTCTGCTTCCTTTCCCGACCTTTACTTTCTGTTCTTCACACAATATCCAACTGATCCTTTTTAATCTCAGGTGGTCCTTAGTTCAAAACCATTGACATTCCATGTTGCTGGGGGTATAAGTCAAAATCCTGATAATGGTTTATATGGCCTGACATGATCTCCACCCTCACCTCCTTTACTCTCCAGTCTCATCTCCAATTACTTTCCTCTTTGCTGCCTCTGTTCCAACCACACTGGTGTCCTTGCTATCCTCAGTATGTGAACTATGCTCCCACCTTAGGGACAGGGTAAAAGCTGTTTCCTCTACCTGAAATTCTCTTCCCACCTGATACCACATGGTTACCCTCCTCATCTCCTTCCTATCTTTGTTCAAATGTCACCTTTTCAATAAGGTCTATCCTCTCTAACTTATCTACAATCTAACATCCCTTACAACCCTTTTTATCATGCTCTGCTTAGGTATTTTTGGATTATTATCTCAGATGTCTCCTGAAACATTCTTACAGAGACCTGAGATAATAATCCATATACTTCAGGGATTTTAAAGAGGAACCTAAAGACCAACCTAACTCTACACCCTGTTCTGCTACCCTTTTTGGCTGTAACAGGTAAGCATCTCCTTTAAAAAATGGCACCAGAGTGGAATTGTTCCTTATACTCCATTGGGAAGCCAATTATCTCATTCCTTATAATCCACATCCCTGCCACTCAGTAAATTAATTTTTATTCCGGAACATTCTTGTCAGGAAATGTAAAATGATATTTCCATAACTGAGTATATTGACTCTTCAATATGATAATATAGCTTTCAAAATAGCCTCTCGGAGTCAGAAAAAAATATTTTAATGCTTAGGAATTCTGTAGGTATTGAGTATGTATCATTGCTTAATGGATTTATTCAAAATCCTCTTGGCTGAGAGAGTACATATATATATTCTCTCTATATATATGTTTATATACATATATATTTACCATATATATTTACATATATATACACATGAGTGTGTACTTGTGTGTGTATATATATCTTCAATGATGTAAATTAAATAAACTTGATCTGGTTGTTTCCAAGAGTCCAAGAGTTCTAGAAGCATTGCAAGGCAATGCTTAGAGGAAAAGATGAAGTATTAACAAAAACGAAGAGGATCAGGTAGCTTTTATTCGACTGGACTATATTTTCGTTTTGTATAACAACAGGTGAACTTTTATCTATGGGTGCTTTCTAAACAGACCTCAGCACTGTAAGATAGTTTCGCTGATTTTAGGTTTTTGATTATATGAAAAACACTTTAAGTATTTCGTTTCCTCCCTCACTGAATTAAATTTAGGTTGCCCTAGATTTGAAGCTAATAGGGAAAAACACTTGCGCACTAAATGTGTTTATTCAGTTGCCGCAGCTCCAACTATGCTTTTTGCAGTAAAGCATAGCACAGTAGACCACACACAACCGCAGCAGCACTTTGTCACTCCTGTGAAATAGGCCATAAGTGGTCATTTCTGTCCTGGAGAAATCAGAATAACCAACAGTACATTCGTCAGTGCAATGAATAGATTTCGGTCAAGTCAATAGAATTTGGTATTGATTGGTCTCAGGATCCCATCCCTCATCATAGCCTTTGTTCCCAGGTAGCTCTTCACCATTCAGGGAGGTGGCTGAGGAGCTCAGAGACTGGGTCCCTCTGCAGGTACCCCATCTCATTTAGGAATCCACTACTCCAGCAAGGCTCTTCTCTGGGACACACCTTTTGCTTTCAATCTAGTTCTTATCTTCGATTTCACCCTTTAAGACTTGATTTCAACACACCTTTTGCTTTCAATCTAGTTCTTACCTTTGATTTTGCCCTTTAAGACTTGATTTCAACCTGTTCTGAAATTCTTACAATGCCCTCCCCTAAAACAGACTTCAGTTACACCTTGCATCAGACCTTGCAACTGAAAAATACCCAGGAATTTTTCTTTCTTTCTTTCTCTCTTTCTCTCTTTCTCTTTCTTTCTTTCTTTCTTCTTCTTTCTCTCTCCCTTTCTTCCTCCCTCCCTCCTCTCCTCTTTCTTTCTTTTCTTTCTTTCTTTCTTTTCTTTCTTTTTCTTTTTCCTCTACCCCCCCTTTCTTTCTTTCCTTTTTTCTCAACTCAGAGAAAGAGCCCCATGCCCTCTGCTTTTCCTTGAAGAAAGGGGGAGGGTAGCTAGATCTCAGACCACTCTTGTTAAGATTCAGAGCAAAGGAAAAAGGATTTCTTATTAGAAATGTCTCACCTTATTTGTGACATAGACTAACTCTATTTGACTTCAGAATTTTGGAATCAGTTTCTTCAGTAATATCTTAGCAGAAACATTTCTTACTAATCAGCGATCCATGGTTTACCGGATTTTTTGTTTTTTGTTTTTTGTTTTCTTTTAGGTTATAGGCTCCTTGAGCAGTGTTTAACAAAGTGTTTTTCAAGTAATATTTTGAACAGATTGTGCTGCCCTGGGCTGGAGAGAGAGGTGATTATCTCTTCTACTTCCTTATAAGTTTATTTGAAGGTTCAGTTTCCTTATAAAGCATTTTATCATACAGATCTAAGATATTTGTATGATTCTCCCCTGCTTTAACCATATTTTAAGACATTAGAAAACCCTCTACATTTAACATTATTCTTTAGTCTCTGCCAGGAAATACGGGTCCTTTTTTAGATTTTCTATCTCACATTAGAATTCAAGACAAATGCCACAAAGCCATATACCAAAGTTTATGAGTAGACCTCATTTGGAAATTTTACAAAAGCTTAGGGTCAGCAAGAGTAGGAAGGACATAGGTCCATGATTCATAATGTCCCCATCATCCCTCAGAGGTGTGCTCTGGGGCCAGGGCGCTGAAGGTCCTATAGTGTGGGTGTCTGTTTCAGTGGAGAGACACCCCCCTCTTTTCCCCTTTTTAAAGGTCAAATGAGGAAAGCAGCCTTGCCAATGAGGAGATTAGAAGCTGTTGGAGCAAAGGTGTCTGGATTCGTGTGCTGGCTCTTTACAGACGTTATTTGCAATACAAGCTGCCCAGCCTTAGGAGACCCAAAGGTGTATGGAATATTGCAGACTTCTGCCATGACACAAAGTCACTGGTCCCACTGAAAGATGACCTTGGTGGGAGACCCTCCCTCTGAGGAAAATTGGATCCTATAGTCCCAGCTAAACTCTCCAGAAAACCCTAGCTAAATTCCCAGGGCCATTTAAAAATAATCCTGCTCATTTTCTTATAGCTGCCTTATTGATGCTTTAGATGCTCTGTTATATAATGAAGGAAATTATTGACCTGAAGTTTGAGCATTTTGGAGATGCTCAGTGTAGCGTCCTGACATCCTCATAGGATGCAGTGATACCTCCAACATTTTTTTTTCTTTTTGAGGTCCTGAAATGTTGGGAAACACTAAATTAAGCCTTTAATTAAAGACTGATTTTTAAAATTTTTTAATTTTATGGAAATACGTTGTATTCTTATTTAATAAACTACTACACTGTAGTTTAGATGAATAGACCACAGTAAATAGCCCAGTGTACGATGCAGTACTAAGGATAGTTTAAAAACAATAATTTCATGAGTGATATTGATGTGAACTGAAGGCCTTGGGAAAGGTTTCATGGCAGGAGGATTTGAGGCATCTTGAAAAAAGTGGAAGATCTGTCAGTGGTTCACAAAGACAAAGATGGTTATGCTACCGGATGTGTGGGCAGAAGAGGGAACCGTAACAGCAACAGCACTGATACAGGGCTGGGAATGAGAGTGACTTCAGTGTGAAAGCTCTGTGGGGTTGACATGAGTCAATGTCTAGGCTCATGACACCAAGTCAAGCTTGTTATGAGAACTAGGGTCAAGGAGTACTTACTGGTCAAGTCCCACATTAAGTTGGAAAAGTTCTTCAAGAGGTAAAATGGGCTTCAGTTTTATAAAATTCCTAAATTAAAGCACAAAATAGAGCTGGAACTCATTTACTTGTAACCCATCTTTATTTATTAGAAGATTTAAGAGTAAAGTCCTTAAGAAAGCTTTTAATAATTTAACATTTTAAGTTCACAAAGAACTCCCAAATCACTTTGCTGAACTTTATATTTATAAAGAACTTATGTAGTTTTGTTGCTGCTATTAACAAGGTAGCTGGGAATCTAGATTTTTTTTCATAACCAAGAACTGTATTAGAATAGTAATATATTTTGTATATTCTCCTAAAGTAGAACTTCAGAGAAGTATGTCAAAGTTTAATTGTTGAGTATATGAAAACATCTGTCTAATGAGAACAAAGGAAGAAATCAGGAAAACAGAGAAGGATAAGTGGACAAATAGTTGGCTGCCATTCCTCAAATCTCCATGACAAAGGTGCACATCAGATAGACATAGTCAGTTAACACGTTTAAAAATGTAATTCTGTCCACAGTGTTCTCCACCAAGGCCTCCAAGTCCCACCTGTGGCCTGGATGCTAATCCAGACTCTCAGGGAGATGAAGACAATAGAGTTAGAGAGAGAAAACTTGTTACTTATTTAACAAGTTATTATTCAACAATTTTAGTAGCTGTAAATGGATAATAATTCCCAAATCTCAAAGGATCAAAAAAGCACTAATGAGAATAGAAACCTAACTACTTTCCTTTGCCATCTCCTATTTTAGCTGCTACTCACACTGACTTTTATTTTTATCTCCATTTATATTTGTAAGTTAAATATGGCATGCAAAGAAATGCAAGATGGATTTGATGGTGCATGTTGAGAACTAGAGAAATCTATGGTATTGGTAACTATTAGCGCATCTCGTCCTGATTACTTGTTACTTATTTCACTGTAAAGGTCTGTAGCAAGATGTGACAGTGAGCTAGGAAACAAAGATCAAAGTGAATTTATACAGTATAGACAATGGGAAGAATGTTGTCATAATCAAACAACCTAGGTTTAATTCCCAGAAACATAATTTCTGATAAGATTTTGCCTTCTGTTTTAAAATACCTTACAAATATGCTGAATATTTCATTTGCTTAGTCTCACATCCACTTTACCCTTCTCCACCCTGCTGAATATCCTGGGTACATGGACTACCTCAACAGTCTTCTTGTCACATAGCTTCAGTTTGACTCTGACCAATGAAAATCACAAGTGTGAATTTGAAAGGCAAGGAAAGAGCAACTTCAAATAAAGACCAAGACCCTTCCTTTCCAGGTCTTGTATTACGAGTGGCTGCATTCCTTTGCTAAAGTCTGGAAACCCAATTTTGATGGCTCACGTATTTGAGAAGCACATGAATAATTTCCTTGTCCTGTGGGGAATAAGAAAGTGTTAATCTGGATCACAAAGTCTCATAAAGATCATTCAGATTATCATAGGTAGTTGTATAGTATGATGCACAAGTGGAGGTCAAGGCATTGCAGAGTAATTGTCTGTGGTATTTAGTCACTGTGGTGACAGCAGTTACTAAAAACTTTCTGTGACAACGGATGGCTGCTTCTGATGGCCCTGGAAAGCATACAGAAGGAAAATGACACACTGATAACCTTAACACCCAATTCAAAATATGGCTGGGGAAACAAAAATCTCTATGCTATCTTTGAAGGACTCCTTTATGTCCTGTAGTGCAAGGATAGATATGGTTGAGGACCAAGCTCAGGGTCTGACTGTAAGAGTATAATTTTAGCACCAATGTTGTGAAGAATGCCAAGTTTTTTATGGTAAAATAAAGTAATTAGAGGAGAAGAAATGGGAGCCTAACATGTATGAGAAGGGCATATGAATACAACCAGAAAAATTTAAGAGTGTTGAACTCCAAGACTCTTCTTAACTGTGGAAGCAGCTTGTCTCTGCTTTCCCTACGTGAAAGAACCAGTCTTCCACCAGAAGAAAACAAAAAGTCTTTCACTGATTTTACAATTGTCTCAGAAAGTGATGGTGTGTCCTTTCAGGGCCTTGTTGCTTCTAGGCCTGTAGTGAGAGTTAGAGTTCAACCCAGCCCAGATCGAAAAGTACAAGGTTTGGTCCAGAAGGAGACAGCTTATAACTGAAAGAGTTACAGAAGTACATACTGATTTGTCTTCACTGTTCACAACACTCCTGCTATTCAGCAATTTACAAAATTCCTCTTTTATTTCCATGGAAAATTTTATAACAATACAACATTGCCTCTGACCAGAGAACTCATCTGATGGCAAAGAAAGTGTGTAAAAGGTTCACCCCCATGAGATAAAGACTTACATGTGTGTCAGAGAGTGGTGGAATGATCTAGTGAGTGTTCACTTAAAAATCCAGCTGAGAGAATACACCTTGTACAGTAGGGGTGCTATTCTATAAAATGTGATATATTCTTTAAATTAAATTAATTCTTTAAATTAATATTCTTAATTAAATTCTTTAAATTAGTCAGTATATGGTGCTGTCCCCCAAATAGATGGCAGTGGATTCCACTTAAGGGATTTTTTTTTAACTTACCATTCCATTTGATTTGGGGCTCAGTTGGTTTGGAGGGCCTACTGTACAAGGAAAGAATTGTTTCCACCAGGGACCAAAGCTATTGTTTTGTTAATTTGGGAGTTGACACTGTCTATTGACAATTTGTGGCCCTTTGTGCCACTGAACCAATAGGCAGAGAAGGAAGTCAATAGCCAAGGAAATTTATTTGAATCACTAAAAGGAAATTGGGTTTCAATTTATATGATGGGTACAAGGGCACTATGTCTAGAATATTCTCTTAGGCTCTCTTCTACTATAGTCTTTGTCAATAGAGAACTGCAGTGACCCAATAAAATAAGGAGCTGCAAAGACTCAGATCACAGAAGAGAATATTGGGTCACAACTTGTCTAATTTTGGTAGTAGGAAGCAGTGCATAAGGAGAATATAAAATGGTTTGGAAGAATGGAGTTTTGCTTATTAAAGAAGGCCTTTTGCATACCTACAAGAGTGGAGCCTATTGCAGTTATAGGTTATGTTAACTAGTCTCCCCTCCCCCATTTTTGGTCACTGCCTCAAGTTTCAGGTATGATTTTAATTGAATTAACTTGACTCTGTTATGATATGGTAACTGATAAGATCATGCATAGCCCCTGAGTTAGGGACACACATTTTTTCATCTGGATGAATGATGAGGATAAATGCTAAGGGACAAAATCAACAGATTTTGTTCTGTTCTTCCATATCCATTCTCCGCCCTTGGCACCACATTCTGTGCTCTGAAATGCAGACCTTTTCAGAGAGACCAATAGGTTATTTTGGCCTCTGGCTTCTGGTTGGCTTGGGTTTATGAGAGTCACCAACAGAAGATCAGAGAGTTGACAGAGTGAAGGGTATTTATTTTCCCATCATTTTTCATGATAAGCCTGCAGCTGGTCATTGATGCACTTGTCTACCAAAGCTCACAACTCCTGTCCGACAACCCCGCCCACAGCTGCAGCTTCTGTCTCTGAGTGCTTGTAACTTCTCCCTTTTCTTACCACTCAGAGGTATGGTGGTAGTAGCCCTCTGCCAATTCCAGGGTACATTACCATCCTTTGTTGATTTTCCTGAACCCTGTCAGCTTCTTTTATAAATTATTCCTTTCTTTAACTATCCTCATTTGAATGTACCATGTTTCTTATTGGAATAGTTAATCATTTTCTTTTTACTTGTAAAATACATTTTTGTAAAGAAGGAATTGCCTTTAGCTAATATTTCTAATGTTAAAATTTTTGCACTGTTCTTTTATAGCAATGTAGTTAATTAAAACAATTTCAGTTAGGTCACAGTGAGCTAATTATCAGGTTGGTAGGTAAAATTAACCTCCTTTGACAGAGAGAGTTTACAACTTTAAGTGAACAGTTTCCTTCAGCAAACATTCACACAAATATGGTTTTCTATGACAAACATATTCCAGTTTAAGATTTCAAGTCAGTAAGCCTTGAAACTAGTAAAACAATTACTTTTACAGTAAAGAATAGCTCTTTATTTTTCAAAGAAGTTTAAAAAGCTAACTTTATGATAATAAACAGTAAGTGCATATTTAATTTAAACTTTATCATAAAAGGTATGTAAATGTTTGCTAACCTCTTCTTTCTAGCAAGATGAAATATTTAGCTAGGTGCTTATAAACTCTTAAATCTACATACTCTCATTATTTCCTCCACTTTTCATTAATGTCTAAGGCCTATAAATTCTGTAATTCCATTTCATTTTATCAACAAGACACAAATTAAAGAATATGGAGTTTATAACTCTCTGTTTCAACCATCACTATGTAAACATTGGCAAATTATTTATCAGTTTGGCTTTAGTGTGTTTCTTTATAAAATAAGAATAATAAAATCTATCTCACAAGAATTAGGAAAGTAATATTCATTTTATATATATTTTATATATACTTATTAGATATATGTATTTCATATGTATAAACACCCAATCTACAGATGAATATATATATTATATATGTGTGTATATGTGTTTATCTATCTATCTGTCTGAAGAAATCTACAGACTCAATGCAATTCCTAACAAAATTCCTGTGGTATTTTTCACAGAAATAGAACAAACAATCCTAAAATTCATATGTAACCACAAAAGACCCTGAATAGCCAAAGCAATCTTGAGAAAGAAACAGAGCTCGAGGCATCACATTCTGATTTCAAACTATATTACAAAGCTACAGTAGTCAAAACAGTATGGTATTGGCATAGATTGATGGAACAAAATAGAGAGCCCAGAAATAAACCCATGCATATACAGTCAGTTAATTACAACAAAGGAACTAGGAATATACAAGGGGAAAGGACAGTCTCTTCAACAAACGGTATTGGGAAAACAGGGCAGCCACATGTGAAAGAATGAAACTGGACCACTCTCTTTCACCATACACAAAAATAAACTCAAACTGGATTAAAAACTTGAATGTAAAAGCTGAAACCATAACAAAACAAAACAATTCCTTCTCCTAGAAGAAAACATAGGTGGTAAGCTCCTTGACACTGGTCTTGGTGATATTTTTTTTGGATTGGACACCAAAAAAAAAAAAAAAAAACCCAAAAATAAACAAGTGGGACCACATCAAACTAAAAAAAACAAGACAAAATAAAACTGCACAGCAAAGGAAATCATTAACAAAGTGAAAAGGCAACTTACTAAATGGGAGAAAATATTTGTAAGTCATATATCTGATAGGGAGTTGATACCCCAAAAATATAAAGAACTCACACAACTCAATAGCAAAAGAAACAAAAATCTAGTTAAAAAATGGGCAGAGGATCTAAATAGATATTTTTCCAAAGAAGACATACAGATGGCCAACAGTTACATAAAAAGATGCTCAACATCACTAATCATCAGGGAAATGCAAATCAAAACACAATGAGAGTGGCACCTGGGTGGCTTAGTCAGTTAGTGTCCAACTCTTGATTTCAGCTCAGGTCATGATCTTGGGGTCCTGGGATCGAGCCCCACATCGGGCTCTGCACTAAGCAGGGAGACTGCTTGAGGATTCTCTCTCTTCCTCTCCCTCTGTCTCCCTCCTTCTCTCTCTCTCAAATAAACAAATAGATAAATCTTAAAAAACAAAAACACAATGAGAAATCACCTCACACCTGTTAGCATGATTATTATCAAAAAGACAAGAAAAAACAAGTGTTGGTGAGAATGTGGACAAAGGGAACACTGTGTGCTAGTGGTGAGAATGGAAATTGGTGCAGCCACTATGGAGAATATGGAGGTTCCTAAAAAAAAAAAAAAATAGAGGGGCACCTGGGTGGCTCAGTCAGTTAAGCATCTGCCTTCAGCTCAGGTCATGATCTCGGGGTCCTGGGATCGGGGTCCTGGGATCAAGCCCCACATCAGGCTCCCTGCTCAGTGGGGAGCCTACCTCTCCCTCTGCCTGCCTCTCCCTCCTGCCTGTGCTCTCTCTCATTCTCTCTGTGTCAAATAAATAAATAAAATCTTTTAAAAAAATTAAAAATGGAATTACCATATGATCCAGCAAATCCATTTCTAGGAATTTATCTGAAGAAAATGAAAACACTAATTCAAAAAGATATATGAACCCCATGTTCATTGCAATAATCAAGACATGGAAACAACCCAAGTGTCCACAACAGATGAATATATAAAGAAAGTGTGGTACATATATACAATAAAATATTATTCAGCCATAAAAAGATAAAATATTGCCATTTATTTCAGAGAAATACAAATACTATATGATCTCACTTATATTTGGAATTTAATCAAAACAAAATCCAAACTCAGATAACAGAGAACAGATCAGTAGTTACCTGAGGTGGGGTGAGGAGAGGTAGCCAAAACGGGTGAAGAGGGTCAAAAGGTATAAACCTCCAGTTCTAAAATAAAAAGGTCATGGGGATGTAATGTGAAGCATGGTGACTCCAATGACTACTATATTGCATGTATGAAAGTTGCTAAGAGAAGAGATTTTAAAAGTCCTCATCACAAGAAAAAAAATTCTAACTATGTATGGTGATGGATGTTCACTAGACTTACTGTGGTGATCATTTCATAATGTATATACAACATATTGGATCATTATGTTACATGTCTCAAACAAATATGTTATATGCCAAATATACCTCAATTAAAAAAGTATCTTGGAAAATGTTATTCAAATAATGAATTAATAATAGAAAAAGTCCATTTTTGGAGTGAAAAAAAAAAACCCAGGATTAGAATCCTAGCACTTCTACATATTAACCTCTATTTTGTGTTGGACAGTTACTTTATTTCTCTTCAGCATCTGGTAGAGGTGCTATCTTACTTGATGACTACATTTCAAAAGAGTGGCTCCCAAGTCATTGAGAAATATGCTCCTGGATTGTAAAACTGGCTAGAGGCTGGGAGAAGACTTATCTGCATTTCAAAGGGGTCAAGGAAGAATTTGCAATTACAAGTTTTCTAAATTAACTGCTCTAAGAAAAGGGAGGTCAGGGGCCTGGAATCTGGAAGAAGCCTGTCTTAAATTTAATCAAGCTGAGGAGAACATTAAGGCCTTCTGAGTCAATGATTCTAAGGTTGCATACTCCAAGAATTTTTTTTTTTCTGAAATTAGATTTTTATTAATTGAAAGCAATGTTGTTTTTAGATAAACATTTGTAAGAGGTTTCAGAGAGAAAATTAGGCCTGAGCAGAACTTTATGAATGAGATTCGACCAGCAAGGCAAAAGTATTTGCAAGCAGAAGAAACAATGCATGAAAAGTCAAAGGCATCAAGACACTCATGTGGATGAAGGAAAGTTGGGTTTTATTTGCTTATTTCCTCATCTAAATGTGTGTAATGAACCCACCCCATAGAAGTGGTCTGGGATTATATAGAGCACATGCCCTAGAACACAGGAGAGAGATGAGAAATTTGTATTTTCTTCCTACTAGTTCCTCCCTCCTTTTTTTTGGTCTTTTTTCTTGACTGATTTCTTTTGCTTTTATGTATTTATTTATTTACCTGGAGGCAAAATACTCTTCGCTATAGGATGGAGCTAGTATCTTCACCTAACTTGTGATAACTAGTATCGGTGTGTTTTTATTTATACCCTACAATTGAGATATTTTATTTTTCTATATTGCCACTCGTAGGATATAGCCCCAAACTAAAAGAAAACAACAATGACAAAATCCAGTTCCAACCCAGTTGCAGGGAGGTATGGGCCTCTTTCAGCTCAGAAAGTGGAATTTCAGTGTCCAGACCTTGGGTCCTGAGCCACACTCCTACTCCAGAAGCTGTCTCCTCTGCTCTCCTCACCAGGTTTGAAAATGAATATCCTCCCATACCCTTCTCCATTGTTCCCCAGAAGTCTTGGGATGAATGTACACCACTGAGATGAAATGAATATTGTCTTTCCATCACCCACACTCTATCCCCAATTCTTACTCATCTGCCTTGTTTCTTCTTTGTATTTATAGAAGTTGCCACCTCCTCTTTTCCTTTATTCAGTTGTTCTAGACCATTTTATTTTTCTTTGAATTTCCTGCTTTTTCCTTTTTTTCTCAAGTCCTATCCAGTGAAATAAGTTAGAGTTCAACCCTTCAAAACAGTAAGAAAGCTCTCATGATACTTTCAAAATACTTTTTCTGCATTTCTTCCTTTGGACAGGAAATGTCTCTTTACAAAACTCTCAAACTCCCCGGTAAATGTAAATTAATTATTCTCAGATTCTAGAGCCTTTATCAACTCACCTCATATTCAGGATATTCAGATATTCCATGCTTCTCTTATGCTACTGGATATGCTTCACTAATTAAAATTTTGCCTATGGCTGCTTTTCCTCTATCCTACTCTCCTTCACAAGCTTTCCAGATGGACCCACTCTTCATTTCTGTTCATAACTGTTTCTCTCCTATTTGTGAAACCAATCCTATCCTCTCTCTACACTCAGGTGCCAAACTCATGTGAGATGGGTATAACTGGAAATTATCTTATGCCAACAAGCAAATGAGTTGAAGTATGGAAAGTGCAAATATGTTTGTCAGTTTCATCCAATACATTGTGTAAAAGGGGAAAGGATTTGTGTGATGGTTTTGCCTTATTGAAGTGAAAATCCCCTAAGGACAAAAGCAGATTGTTCTTTTGATATATCACATTCAATATTACACCAAGGACAGAGTGGGTGTTACATAGTAAATGCTACTGCTAACAGGCATTATGAAGCTTTTTAAATTTTAACTTTTAAAATATGGACAGAATATTTCCCTTCTATTTTAAAGCATGCAGCCTAGTATAAAATTGTACTGTGCACATGTTTATGGACAAAGTGACTGTTGTCCCGGTCCGAATCTCAGGTTAGCAAAGATATGTGTCAGTCACAAGTATGAATCATTACCACTTGTCACATGAGTTATGCTTATTTGCTAGTTACCATAGCCCAGTAGTAGGATACAAGATTATATCTATTGTTGTATACTAATCATGAAAAAGCTGGTGGAAAACAATCCCCAAAACTGAGTTCTAGGTTTCTCCCCCTTTATAGACACACTGAACTGCCTTTTTTCTCAAGTAGGATCTTTCTATACAGTATTTAACTTACTCTCAGAATATTTCTGAGGCATTAAAATATACTAAGTGTTCCTCTTACTGAACTACTTAGAGCCAGGAGAGGAGAGAGGGTAAGAGATCTCTTTTAAGACACTCCCTAATGCAGCTCACTTCTCCATTGTTAACTGGTCCCATATTTTATCCCAAATTCCAAAAATCAAAAGCAAATGTTTAAATGTTTCTCTTCAAGTATATATATTCTCTCCTACACTAAGCTTCTAGAAGGCAAAATATTTTCCTCATTACTAAGTCTCCCTGCTGACCTAAAATATATGTTCAATAAAATATTGTGGAACTCAACCAAAAATGAATGTATGATCCCACAGTAGTGTCTCAAATCCATTTTGGATGATCATGGCCATTCTAAATCATAGAACAGCTGATAATCATATGATAAACATTGCTTAAACAGAAACTAGTGTAATTTATGTTATGAAAAAAGATCACAGAGAAATGAAAGCAAGTCTTTGGGGTTAATCATTAAGAATGTAGTTTCTGGAGTAGACAGATATTCTGCATATCTTAACCCATTGTAAATTAACTGTGTGACATTGGGTAAAATATCTATGTTCTCACTTGAAAATGTGAGCAGTAGTTCATGCTGCATAAGGTTTTAAGGATTAATTGAGATAATATATTAAAAAACCCATATGTAGCTGTGACAAATAGTAGTGAAAACAGGGTTGTCAGATAGGTGTGATACAGAATTTATTTATTTATTTATTTATTTATTTATTTATTTATTTATTTATTTGAGAGAGAAAGAGAGAGAATGAGAGAGAGCACATGAGAGGGGTTAGGGTCAGAGGGAGAAGCAGACTCCCTGCTGAGCAGGGAGCCCAACCCGGGACTTGATCCAGGGACTCCAGGATCATGACCTGAGCCAAAGGCAGTTGTTTTACCAACTGAGCCACCCAGGCGCACCAGAATTTCTAACCTGGTAAAATGGGAGAAACTAAGCTGCCATTGTAAAATTTCTGGAATAGCTGTAGTGGGAGTAGAAATACAATCATAAAGATAATGGGGGCTGGATGATAGAGAATATTGATAGTTGAGGTAAAAATTTAGACTTCAACAACAACTAAGGTAGTATACCAAGTAGTAATAGATATTATACCAAGTAGTAATAGATATTAAGATATAAGAATTGGAGGTGATCAATTATATAATGTGTTACCTGATACACTCAATAAAGAGAGTTAATAAAGGCAGTAGGATGTGCCAGGAAGTCCCTGCAGTAAGCCTAGGGTGAATGATGAAAGTCTCATGAAGTTTGGAGGCTGCAAAAATGGGGAAACAGGTTTGTATTTAAAAAAACATTGTTAAGAAAGATCCAGGATGGTTTAATAAACTTGGACAAAGCTGGTCTCTGCTCAAAACCATGGATCTCTCTTTCTGAATGTAGTTGTCATAGACTGTGCTGACATACATTAGCCATGACCACAGCTCCACATTGTCTTCAGAAATCAAGAGACTGCTCAAGGAAAGTGCTGTTTCCTCTATGGAATGTCCCTGTACATGGAGCCATGATGTCCATAGCTGACAGTGGACATTTAACCAACCCCTCAGCCATTCTCTCAATAGGACTAAACTTGCTGGAGAAAGAACAGAGCACAACACCTTTTGCAGAGTGTGTAGGAAATCTATGAAAAATCATTAAGTGCTTGAAGACATTTGTGGTAGAATGAAGGTCAATAAGAAGAGAGATCCCGAAATGGAAAATGTGAAGACAAACTTCATCTAAGCACAAGTTATGATAAACCAACATTTCTCTCCTTTCTTAAAATCATTATATCTGAGAAATGCTATTGGCCTAATGCATCTGTTTTAACAAGAATTTTATCAATGTGTATGAAATTTCTGATATACATGTATCAGGATAGATATAGGTATATGTGTATAGATAGAGTACACAATAGATACAGACATAAATATAGGTATAGATGGACATGTATACATATATTGATATGAACCTGATGGATGAAAGAAGATGAAGGTATAGCTATTTAAGCAAACATGCCAGACAACTGTTAATTAACTGTATTTTGAAAATTCAGGGATATTTCCAGTAGTGTGGTACAGACCTTTGTCTTGGGACATATGCTGTTTAATATTTCTATATGCAATTAGTAAAACACAAAGAGGGCTTACAATGTTTGTGGAGGAACAAACACGCAGAAGAGAGATAATATATTTGGTTGAAGCCTAAAATTAACTCAATAGGCTACAGGATAAGCTTAAATATCTATCTTTGTCTATCTAACCATATCTATAATATTAGTAATACACAGTAAATTTTTCCAATTAGTTTCCAAAAATTATCCTATTAGTCCAATATGGGGACATTCTTTTCATGTGAAAGAGACCTAGGAAATGTCTTACTCATGGCTGGATTGTAAGTAACAGAACGCCACTGAAGTTACCTAAGCAAAATTATTAAACGTATTTGATGAAACCTTAGCTGTTTCACGGAAACTGAAGGAAGCTGATCCTTGTAACCACAGCCATGACTGAACTAGTAACTAGAAAGTCATCAGAAACCTAGATAGTCATCCTTCTCCATCTCTCATCTTTTCTCTCTATTGACTGATTTGTTCTTCCCTTCTTGCATACTTGTTCATTCTGACTCTTCATGTATGTATTAGAAATACCGGCTTCCTGAGTTTACATTTAATTCCTTTTCTTGATCTAAGCAGATTGTCTGCAAATCTCTTAGTCTGTATTCCAAATTCCAGATAGAAAAATAAGAATTGTACCAGCTGGGAGCAGGTGTCCACACTGGTCCAATCAGCTTGCAGCTAAGGCAGTGAGCAAGGTGAGAGTCATGACTGTTGGAGTGTGCAGCTCTTTCAGAAAAAAGCTTCATGAAAATTGAACAAATATGTCACTGTTTTCTAAATCAGGAAGCCAATTGATTACATGGTCAGCATGAGACAAAGGGAATGCAGTGAAATGTTATCTAGATGAAAGCAGAGATTGTTTGTTTTCCCAACTGATAGAGCCACACCTAGAATCCTGACTTATTTAAGAGGGGCTAACAAATAAGTACATCAACCCCAGATTAAGAATTTTTCTTCAATAATTTCCTTTAAATTCCCACAGAAATTTATGGTTTTAAATTGATTTATCCATCAGGGTAAAACGTATAAACAATAATTCAAGTCTCCCAATGAATTTGGTGAATGAATTGATTACAGATGTAATTCCTTAGAGTTAAATTATAAATGAACTATGTATATCGATTAAAAGATCAATAAAATATTCAATAAGAAAAACATAAACAAAATTTTTATTTGCTCTATTTTTTACATTCAAATATTTTTTTGACCTTTAAGACTGAGATAGTCCCACAGATTAAATATTCCATCACTTTTTACTTTTCTCAGGAAATAAACATAAGACAAAGGGATTTTTTGCCTTGATTTATATTCTTGGCTTTATGAAGTCAAGGTTGCATATGGTATAATATCAGAAGAGAGCACTTACAGGAAAGTAACCCCTCTCTAAATGAGAATTTTTATTAGACAAGGCTTGTGTATTGAAACAGAAGTTCAAACAGAAAAAGAAATGTGAATAAATTCCACTACTTCATGCATAGTAGAGAGGTTCAATTGATGAGCTTTAAACAGAAGCTAAGAAGGGGGGTGGAGCAAGATGGCATAGGAGTAGGAGACCTGGATTTTGTCTCCTCTCAGGAATTCAGCTGGATAGGGATCAAACCATTCTGAACACCTACAAACTCAACAGGAGATCGAAGAAAAGAATAGCAACAACTCTCTGAACAGAAAAGCGACCACTTTCTGGAAGGTAGGACGTGCGGAGAAGTGAATCCGAGGCGATATTCGGGAGGATAGACAGCGGGGGAGGGGCCTGTGTCGGCCGCTTCTGGCAAGTGATAGAGCCTCGGAGCACAAAATCGGAACTTTTAAAAGTCTGCTCCACTGAGGGATGTCACTCCGGTGGCTAAGCTGGGGGTGGAACCCTCGCGGGACAGTGTGGTCTCAGGATCCTTGAGGTCACAGAAAGACCGGGGTCTTTGAGTGTGTGAGTGCAGCAGAGCTCCCAGGTATCAGAGCAGGGAAGCCGCAGAGGCAGAGCCCAGGCACGTGCTCTCAGCTCGGGGTTGCCATAAACTGTGATCCGGGGCACAGTCGGGCCACTGCTCCTCCAGCAGGGACCCAACAAGCGGCAGATCCGGGGAGACTCACCTTCCTCCCCCGGGAGGAGCCGCGCGGGAGTGCGCCGCAGGGATCTGCTGGGTTTGGAGACTCCACCCGGGGTCGGGTGCCAGAGATACAAACGCGCGGTCACAGGCCGGGTGAGCACGGAGTGCGGCCAGAGACCGGGGAGATGGGAGTGACTGACGGCTTTTCTCTGGGGGCTCACTGAGGAGCGGGCCCCGAGTTCTCGGTTCCTCCGGGGGCGGAGATTGGGAGGCCGCCATTTTCACTCTCCGCCTCCAAAGCTGTACAGAAAGCTCGCAGGGAACAAAAGCCCCGGAGAGCAAACCCGAGCAGATTACTTAGCTGGGAGGGGGCAAGGGCGGGGCAATTCCGCCTCCGGCAGAGACATTTGGAAACCATGGCAACAGGCCCCTCCCCAGAAGATCAGCGAGAACAGCCAGCCAAGACCAAGTTTACCCATCAATGAGAACGGCAGAACTCCAGCTCTAGGGGAATACTGCATATAGAATTCATGGCTTTTTTACCATGATTCTTTAGTCTTTCAAAGTTAATTTTTTTTACCTGTCTTTTTTTCTTTTTTTTTTTTTTTTGAATTTTTCTTTTTCCCTTTTTCAACCAACATCTTATCAATCCCTTTTTCTAAAAAAAAACATTTTTATTTTTCATTTTTAGAGTCATATTCTATCCCTTCATAGTAGTTACCCGTATTTTTGGCACATATATATAAGTTGTTCTCTCTTTAAAATTTTGAGATAGTTTCTTCTAACAGATCAAAATATACCCTAAAACTCTAGTGTATGGTTTTGTTCTACTTTCCTGCCTGATCACATTCTCTCCCTTTTTTTTTCTTTTTTCTTTTTTTAAATCCTCTTCTTTCTTTTTTCAAACAACTTCTTATCAATTCCTTTTATAAAATTTTTTATAATTTCCATCTTTACAGTCATATTCCATCCCTTCATCATATCAACCCTTATTTTTGTACATATATAAGTTTTTCTTTCTTTAAAATTTTGGGAGGCACTTTCTTCTAAAAGACCAAAATACACCCCAAATCTAGTGTGTGGCACTGATCTATATACCAGCCCGATCATATTTGATCATATTCTGTTTTTCATTTTGTTTTGTTCTGTTTTTTGTTTGTTTTTATCTTTATCTTTTTCTTTTTTTTTTTCTTTTTTCTCTCTTTCCCTTTCTTTTCCCACTGCTTCAGGTCTTTTCTGATTTGTTTAGAGTATATTTTCTGGGGACGTTGTTACCCTGTTAGCATTTTGTTCTCTCATTCATCTATTCTCCTCTGGACAAAATGACAAGACAGAAAAAATCACCTCAACAAAAAGAACAAGAGGTAGTACCGACTGCCAGGGACCTACTCAATACGGACATTGGTATGATGTCGGATCTAGAGTTCAGAATCATCACTTTAAAGATACTAGCTGGGCTTGAAAAAAATATGGAAGTTATTAGAGAAACCCTTTCTGGAGAAGTAAAAGAACTAAAATCTAACCAAGTCGAAATCAAAAAGGATATTAATGAGGTGCAATCAAAAATGGGGGCACTACCTGCTAGGATAAATGAGGCAGAAGAGAAAATCAGTGATATAGAAGACCAAATGATGGAAAATAAAGAAGCTGAGAAAAAGAGAGATAAACAACTACTGGATCACGAGAGCAGAATTCGAGAGATAAGCGATACCATAAGACAAAACAACATTAGAATAATTGGGATCCCAGAAGAAGAAGAAAGAGAGAGAGGGGCAGAAGGTATAATGGAACAAATTATAGCAGAGAACTTCCCTAATTTGGGGAAAGAAACAGGCATCAAGATCCAAGAAGCACAGAGAACCCCTCTCAAAATCAATAAAAATAGGTCAACACCCCAACATCTAATAGTAAAACTTACGAGTCGCATAGACAAAGAGAAAATCCTGAAAGCAGCTCGGGAGAAGAGATATATAACCTACAATGGTAGAAACATTAGATTGGCAACAGACCTATCCACAGAGACCTGGCAGGCCAGAAAGGACTGGCATGATATATTCAGAGCACTAAACGAGAAAAATATGCAGCCAAGAATACTATATCCAGCTAGGCTGTCATTGAAAATTGAAGGAGAGATAAAAAGCTTCCAGGACAAACAAAAACTAAAGGAATTTGCAAACACAAAACCAGCCCTACAAGAAATATTGAAAGGGGTCCTCTAAGCAAAGAGAGACCCTAAAAGCAACATAGACCAGAAAGGAACACAGATATTATACGGTAACAGTCACCTTACAAGCAATACAATGGCACTAAATTCCTATCTTTCAATAGTTACCCTGAATGTAAATGGGCTAAATGCCCCAATCAAAAGACACAGGCTATCAGACTGGATTAAAAAACAAGACCCATCGATATGCTGTCTGCAAGAGACTCATTTTAGACCCAAAGACACCCCCAGATTGAAAGTGAGGGGGTGGAAAACCATTTACCATGCTAATGGACACCAAAAGAAAGCTGGGGTGGCAATCCTTATATCAGACAAATTAGATTTTAAACCAAAGACTGTAATAAGAGATGAGGAAGGACACTATATCCTACTTAAAGGGTCTATCCAACAAGAAGATCTAACAATTGTAAATATCGATGCCCCTAACATGGGAGCAGCCAATTATATAAGGCAATTAATAACAAAAGCAAAGAAACACATTGACAACAATACAATAATAGTGGGGGACTTTAACACCCCCCTCACTGAAATGGACAGATCATCTAAGCAAAAGATCAACAAGGAAATAAAGACTTTAAATGACACACTGGACCAAATGGACTTCACAGACATATTCAGAACATTCCACCCCAAAGCAACGGAATACACATTCTTCTCTAGTGCCCATGGAACATTCTCCAGAATAGATCACATCTTAGGTCATAAATCAGGTCTCAACGGGTACCAAAAGATTGGGATCATTCCCTGCCTATTTTCAGACCACAATGCTTTGAAACTAGAACTCAATCACAAGAGGAAAGTCGGAAAGAACTCAAATACATGGAGGCTAAAGAGCATCCTACTGAAGAATGAATGGGTCAACCTGGAAATTAAAGAAGAATTAAAAAAAATACATGGAAACCAATGAAAAGGAAAACACAACTGTTCAAAATCTTTGGGATGCAGCAAAGGCAGTCCTAAGAGGAAAGTATATAGCAATACAAGCCTTTCTCAAGAAACAAGAAAGGTCTCAAGTACACAACCTAACCCTCCACCTAAAGGAGCTGGAGAAAGAACAGCAAATAAAGCCTAAACCCAGCAGGAGAAGAGAAATAATAAAGACCAGAGCAGAAATCAATGAAATAGAAACCAAAAGAACAGTAGAACAGATCAACGAAACTAGGAGCTGGTTCTTTGAAAGAATTAACAAGATTGATAAACCCCTGGCCAGACTTATCCAAAAGAAAAGAGAAATGACCCAAATCAACAAAATCATGAATGAAAGAGGACAGATCACAACCAACACCAAAAAAATACAAACAATTATAAGCACATATTATGAGCAACTCTATGCCAGCAAATTAGATAACCTGGAAGAAATGGATGCATTCCTAGAGATGTATCAACTACCAACACTGAACCAGGAAGAAATAGAAAACCTGAACAGACCTATAACCACTAAGGAAATTGAAGCAGTCATCAAAAATCTCCCAAAAAACAAAAGCCCAGGGCCAGATGGCTTCCCAGGGGAATTCTACCAAATATTTCAAGAAGAATTAGTACCTATTCTTCTGAAACTGTTCCAAAAAATAGAAATGGAAGGAAAACTTCCAAACTCATTTTATGAGGCCAGCATTACTTTGATCCCAAAACCAGACAAAGACCCCATCAAAAAGGAGAATTACAGACCAATATCCCTGATGAACATGGATGCAAAAATTCTCACCAAAATACTAGCCAATAGCATCCAACAGTACATTAAAAGGATTATTCACCACGACCAAGTGGGATTTATCCCTGGGCTGCAAGGTTGGTTCAACATCCGCAAATCAATCAATGTGATACAATACATTAACAAAAGAAAGAACAAGAATCATATGATCCTCTCAATAGATGCAGAAAATGCTTTTGACAAAGTACAGCATCCTTTCTTGATCAAAACTCTTCAGAGTATAGGCATAGAGGGTACATACCTCAATATCATAAAAGCCATCTATGAAAAACCTACAGCGAATATCATTCTCAATGGGGAAAAACTGAGAGCTTTCCCCCTAAGGTCAGGAATGCGGCAGGGATGTCCACTATCACCACTGCTATTCAACATAGTATTGGAAGTCCTAGCCACAGCAATCAGACAACAAAAAGAAATAAAAGGCATCCAAATCAGCATAGAAGAAGTCAAAGTCTCACTCTTTGCAGATGATATGATACTTTATGTGGAAAACCCCAAAGACTCCACCCCAAAACTGCTAGAACTCATACAGGAATTCAGTAAAGTGGCAGGATATAAAATCAATGCACAGAAATCAGTGGCATTCCTATACACCAACAACAAGACAGAAGAAAGAGAAATTAAGGAGTCGATCCCATTTACAATTGCACCCAAAACCATAAGATACCTAGGAATAAATCTAACCAAAGAGGCAAAGGATCTGTACTCAGAAAACTATAAAATACTCAATTTCTTTCATGAGTATTTTATAGT